>NW_018408317.1:595802-599902 GCF_002113885.1 Mizuhopecten yessoensis
TGATACTTTGAATATTACATGTTAATAACTTGATTGGAATTATAACCTTGAATTGACAGTTTGATACTTTGAAAATTTTGAGCCAGCCCTACCCCCAAGGGCTGTAGGGTGGGGCTCAAAGGAGTCAGTGTGCTAAAATTTCTTCATTTTCCTTGTTAAGAATCAGAGGTGCTAGTTTCAAATCCTTTTCAGTCTGAAATCTGTATGCTAGATATTGAGTAAGGTGGTTTTATTGTTTTTTGTCACTTTGAATAATATGTCTGTTCATGTTAAAAACAAAATCAACTCTCTGTATAAATATATCAGGTGACCGTTAAGGCCCATGGGCCTCTTGTTGTCAAATTACAGTGCTGGTCATTTATGTAATCTGTTGTTAAGTGTACTAACAGCGTCAGTGTCTATCACAGATCCCCTGTCACTGGTGGAAGGGAAGCTCCAGCTTGAGTCAAAGCACCGTGAAGAAGCACACAAAGTAAGCGACCAGATGGATCAGGAGCATGCTCACGACCTGGCCACTCTGCGTGAGGAGATTTCCACACAAACTGAAGAGGATCTCAGTAACATACAGACACAGCTTATCAACAATCTGAAAAACCAGGGTAAGTTCATATCTCCATATTAAGGTCACATTGACCTCCGAATCCTGGCAAGGTCAAAGTTACAAAGACATTCAAAACGTCATATACCTTGTAACATATCAAAAATATGCAAACCTCAGTGTATATACCATTCGTCAACAACAAGAATTGTTCGAAATCTCTCAGCTCAGACTAGATCAAGTTCCATTTCATCTAAAAAACAAGTGTAACCTTGCATGGTCAAGGTAGCCAGTAGGAAGCGACTAGTATTCTACCAGGGTGACATACTCCCCCTCCAGGAAAGAACTTGTCTTGCGTTTTCCAGAGGTTACAGCGATTCCTTAGAAAGTAACACTTAGTATTGTGTCAAATCTCCCGGGTCCCTAAGTGGGCACCAATGTAACAAAGGTCATTATCTTTTTCAATGCCACTGCTAGGAGTCGAACCCGAGACTTCTGGCTTACTAGTCTTACGCCCCACCGAATAAGCTAAAGAGACATTCTCCCTAGCTGAGTCGGTAGGAATCGGATAGTATTTTACCAGCTAGGGTGATAAAATGATGATAACCTTATGAACAACACTAGAATACTGGTTACTCAAATTACGTTATGGTCAGGACCACCGTCGAAGCATAACTTGTTTAAATTTCTTCTAAGCTCTCCTTTATGTTCATATCATTTTATTTAGAGGATGATTGTCATCACTGTTTTCAGGGTTTTCTGAGGACACCGCCCGTGTATTGATCAAGAAACACCGTGATGCGATGGCCAAGCTACAGGAGTCACAGGAGGCTAATCTCCATAATCAAATGGTCAACATACAGGTCAGTTTTCTTGGTCAGGCCACTGTTCATTTAGGTAACTAGTTACTCATAGTATCTAGTCACCTAATAGGCTTATGTTACTGGTCAGTTTGATATAGGGTAGTTCATGATCATGTAAGTAAACATGTTTACATTTAGTCACTGGTCAGTGATCAGGCACTGTTAACTTTTTAATTGGTGATTATTTTATTTCAGTGCTTTAATTTGTTATCTAAATTATTTTGCTAAGTTTCTGTATTTTGTTTTCTTCTGGGTACTGTATGACAGGAAAAATTTCGCCCAGTTACACTTCCGCCCCAGGCCAGTAAAATCCATATTATCGTAGTTTTAATTTTGCCCTTCACATTTTATCACTAAGTTTATTTTAGTGTTTGTTAATTTTCACTGTAATGATAAATTTGCCCTCATTACTGAGGGTGAAAAAAGGTGAAAATTAAACCGCAGCTTAAATTTTTCGGTATGAAGTATATTGCAGAAGCGCTTATTCATTACTTTGCTCATCTGTTAAAAATTGATGATGCATTAAAATCTGAGTCCATTAAAATTTCTTATACCTGTGTATTTTACGCACCCCCCACTTTGGGTGTTAAATTTCTGAAAAAAAAGTGTGCAAATTACATGGGTTTTTACGGTATTTGTACAGTACTGGTAAGTTAAAGTAGTGGTCTCTCAGTTTTTTTTGTCAAATTCACGTGCTGGTCACTTAGTGTACTGGTCACTCCGGGAACTTGTTACTTGTACTGGTCACACATACCGGTCACTCATTGAACTGGTCACTCATATGCATTGAACTTGTCACTTAGATAGTTTGTCAAACTAATGTGAGTTTCATGAGTTTTGTTATTTCCAAGTCCTGTTTGTCATTTTGACAGGAGAGGCTGGAGAGGAATCGGGCTGATCTGGAAATGAGGAAAGCACAAGAGAAACAAGAGCAAGCACTGCTTCGGGAACGTGAGGAAAAACTGGTCAAGTAAGTCAGATAGGAGTCACAACACTGTAAAAGTTTTTGGCATTGAGTAAATAAGTGCAGCAATATCCACATGCAAATATTTATTTCAGAACACTACCGGTGCAAAAATTTTGTCACCGTGATTGGTCTGAACAGTTACAATGCAAATATGCAAATATTTACATTCGCGAAACAGTACAGTAACTTTGTAACTGACTGACCTTTTATTTTCTTCCAAAACAACTTCCCTTACAGAACCTGTAGTAGGAGGTCCAGTATTATATAAATAGGTAAACGTATGGTATTATTGATTGAAATGTGTTCCGTGTGATTACAGTAACTTGATCACCGGACAGATGGTGATGTCAGATGACGAGAGGGACAGGATCCTACAGGAGCATGAGAAACAGATGGTCAAACTGGAGAACAAGTGAGTCAGGAGAAACAGAATATCAAACTAGAATTTGTTTATAATCCCCCAAAAAAATAAATTGGAAGCATATAATCGTTGCTTTGAAGTCTGTGTCTCTGTCTTAGTGTCTGAAACAAATGGTTTCTAGATGAAAGCATCCAGTGTAAACCAAATTTAAGAGAATGATGCCCTAAGGATATGGGAAGATGGTGTCACAAAGTAAAAGGTCAAGGTCACAGTAACTCATATAAACGAACTGAAATGTGAGAAAAAATGTTGGTTCCTGGATGTTATCTCTTGAATGGTCTATCAGATCTAAACCAATTTTTGATGGATGATAATGTGTTGTTTTCTAGCCTTACTTTGAACAAACTACGACAGAAGAGGATGTTGGAGGAAAAACTAATGGAGAAACGGGATAGACAGATGCACAAACTACAAGAAAAACAACTGCAGCAGACACAGGTATGCCTCCCACCCCAACCCGAACCCCTCCCCGCAATTTTGTAACCTCTATTATGTTTATATTGATATCTCTAAAGTAGTCTAAAGACAACAACATGATATTGCTCACGATACATTTTTTTTCTTTTTTTCCTTTCTTTTTTTTCAAAGGTATTTCTGGTACAATATGCATTAATAGATACAATTCATGATAAGTATTGGGATTATTGTTATATTTGTGAATTATAGCAAGTATAATTAACAGGACACCACGAAATATCCTTTGGCAGTCAGCTCGGCATATATATATAATATACATATATATAAATATATCATAAAGTCATACAAATATAAAATAAAAATACATATAAATATTACGGATGCATACAATTTTTGGCCAATTCAAATATTATTATTTTTATTTTTTTTCATAATTATTATAAATGCAAACAAATGATGTTATGAAGACATACTTCAAATACAGTGTACAAAGTTCAGAAACCATCCTGAAGAAAGTATAATATCCATGTGTATTACAGGCACAGAAGAGAAAACAGGAAAACAATGCGGAGGAATCTGATGACGAAAGCCGGAAGGAGAAGACCAACTTACTCAAGTTGCAGTTTGAACAGAGGATGGTAATATTACATGGAGAGAAACTCAACCTGGATGATGAAATGGAAAATGTAAGTGACTGAAAATGACAATCAAAAGAAGTCATCTTTGAGACGAGATTACCATGAATTACCTTTTTTATCCAGCAGTTATCCCATGCCTGGTAATATGTCCACTCATATCAAATACAGTTTACCAGAAATGCTAAAAAGTGATTTTTCATTGTCCTTCAATAAGCCTCCCCCACCCCCGCACTTCTATTTTCCTTTAATAAGCCCC
>NW_018408317.1:599961-697828 GCF_002113885.1 Mizuhopecten yessoensis
CCCCTCACTGCAATTCTTTTATCCTTCATAAGCCCCCCTCTGCAATCCTAGTGTCCTTCAATAAGCCTCCCCCTTTGAGTCAGAGTTATTTGTTGATCCTTGGGCTTATTGCAAGATAAAACTGGTAAAACAAGCATCATTGAATGAATGTTGGCAGAGTATTTGTAGAACTTCTTTATTACAAAAGCTGGGAATATGAACCAGATGTCTTGCTTGGCAAAACCTCACTGTTGAGCGATTACCCAGGTGAGACCACAGGCCCGGACATACCAAAGTCCTTAAAAATGGTAATTGTTATTCCATGCTTAACGTTCAGCATTTAGGGGAATGGCAACAACTGGTTCACCCGTTTTAAGTATAATGTGACCGGGCGGAATGCTGTGATGGGTACCTTTGGCATGGTATTTCATTGAGATAGCACTATAAAGTCGGCATGAGATCCGCGCTATCACAAGGGGGCAAGCACACCAACATACCCTGTCTCCTGCATACACAAACGCAAGCACATTAAGACACGTCCTTAAGTGACCTTAGCTGTTAATAAGACGTTAAACAAAACAAAACAAAACAAAACCAAACCTCTAAGTAAGAAAATCATACTTTCCCATGGCAACAATATAATTTAAAACAGACTTTATTATGCCAAAATCTGAAAAAAATGGTGAAAAGTGTGCCAAGCATGGTATTTTAGATTAGATAAATAATTTAATTAAATTAAAATATGAGCTGGTCTGTTTTACATCTACTTATATATATCAGAAGAATTTACAGGAACTGAAACAGTTACAAAGATATAGATATATGGTTGTGTAAACATGAATCCACTCTTGTTAACATAAACATTTTAATTTTTATATGCTTTTTTTAATTATCTCTCTTGTGAGGTTCAGTTTTAATCATTTTCCCCTTATCATATCATTTCAAAAGGGCACCAAATCATTAACAGTGCCATACTTATTAAAATAAACACAAAAACTGAACTCTAAACAAAATTGATTTATTTTTCTAAATATTCAGGCTACGTTGTCATTGCTTATCATAACTTTCTGCTTTATTAACAAAAAATGCCAATTTTCACACTAGGTTCGGGTGGAGATGTTGAAGCAGCGTGCCCTTGCCTTGAAGAACCAGGAAGAACGACTTGGTGGTATGGTTGCAGCACTGCAGGTGTCGAAGGCACATGAACTATCTAAGATTGAGGATCAGCAGAAGGCCATCAATGACCTCAAGATGAACCTTATGGACGACCTAAACGAACGAGGTGTCCTAGGCAATCAAGAGTGTCAGGAAATCATTGAGCGCTACAAAGAGGTACAGATCACTTAGCCGAGCGAGAATGTCAAAGATGATTTTGGGATAATTTAAGGTCAAGTAGTAGATGTTTAATGTCAAGTTTCTATTATTGTGGCCATTTTCTTGGTGGGCTGCGTCATCGAGACTCAGTGTCAAGGTCATCTGATCAGGGCAATGGTCAAGGTCGTCTGATCTGGCCTCAGTATCACAAGATTTTTAGCTTAAATTACATTTTCTTTTTTTGTAAATCGGGTTTGTGTTAATGGTAACATTTCCTCAAATATTAAATGAAATAGTGAAATTTTAAGAAATCAGCTCTTGCCTCGAGCTGAATGAATTATGAAACATTTGAGTGGAGTGTTCAAAGGGAAGAATGTTCATGTCCGGCTTATTTCTGAAGAACTTTTGTGATACTAGGGCCGGGACTAATATCAAGGTCACAAGATCAGGATAAAGATCAAGGTCACCATATCAGGTCACATATCAAGGTCACTAGATCGGGATTAGGATAAAGGTCTCCAAATCAGGGCCTAGATCAAGGTCACGAGATCATGGCTATGATCAAGGTCAACAGATCAGGGCTGAGATCAAGGATAAGGTGTAAGATTAAGGTAAACAGATAAGGTCAAAGATCAAGGTCACCAGATCAGGGCTATGATCAAGGTCACAAGATCAGGGCTGAAATCAAGGATTAGGTGTGAGATCAAGGTCGCCAGATCAGGTTCAAGAACTGTCATTAGTGTCACCCAATCAGAGCTAAGATCAAGGTCAATGGATCTAGATCAGGGTTAAGATCAAAGTCACTTGATCAGATTTATGATTAAGGTCACTGGATTAGGTGTAAGATCAAGGTCAACAGATCAGGGCTAATATCATATTCACCTACTTAAGGCATATAAAATGTATTGAATACAAATACCAATGTTTATTAATACTTTAAGTTGTTTTACAGAATTCCTACTGAATGAATGAATTTTGATGACTGAAACTATATTTATTTTTAGGAGCAAGATAAACTTCAACATTCTTTAGCAGATAGACAGAGGCAACATGAAAAGGTATGTTAGTTTGATTAACAACAGGAATCCAAATGTGTCACCTGCTGTGCTCCATAAAAAACATAGCCAATTGTTCAGGTATGGTGATTAAAGCCTGTATCCTTACACTGGGAATCTGTGTAAGTTTAAACTCAATGTTTATCACATAGTCATCTTGCAAAGCTTGTAGGACGTAGATTAGGATATCGGGGGATAACACAGCTTTAGAGAAAAGAATAGTATTTTTAAAAATGAAAGTGGACATTAACATGGTAAACAAAGTAAATATCAGCCTAGCTGTCAGGAATGTCCTGACTTCCTTAACTCATTCACCCCTGAAATTTCATAATGAACTATTCCAACCTTTGAATTGGAAGAGTTCAAATGTGTCTTCAGGGGTGAATGAGTTAATACATGTTCTTACTATATCAATTAACTGACATACTTTCAAATATAAATAAAAAAAAAAAATCAAGAGATCTGTTGAAGTTTTATAAAATCTTATAAGTTTAGATGACCTAATTAAAACACAATAACTTAACTGGTATACAAGGCTATACAGTAGAAAAATGAATAAGCAGTTAGTATGTAGCAAAGAGAGACAGATAAATTTGTAAGGTAAACGTAGAAAATAAAAATGCAAATCTAAAGATTTGGACAACAGTTTTCCTCTTCTAAGTGACCCCAAAGCAAGAGACACAGAAGAAGACCCCTAAAGGGGGCTATATATAACTACATTTTTGCTGGGTTGTCCACCAATCTTGTGTACATTGTGACGTAACGTTACCATTGTAGTGTGATGACAACATGTAATTGAGACATCGCAATGTTGTCCTTTTTAAATATAAAACTGAAGAGCCCTGTGAAGGGTAAAAACAGCTTGTTTTTTATAGTCGGTCAGTAGATTTTATTTGGTTACACTTACCTACTTCACATGGACTTTTAATCTTTTTTATCATATATATATGTATATATATATATATAAACATTTGTCACCTCATACAATCAGGTAGTTGGATGGAAAAGGCAATTCAAGTTTGGTTTCCCTGACCTTGTAGAGGATATGGTTCTGGTAATAAAAAGGACCTAATTATAGAGTCTCTACATAAAGATTTAAAATTTCAAGCAGTGTGGCGACATCATTTGATGTGTTTGTTATATCCTTTCGCAGGCCTTGAAGAAGCGTCTGAAGCAACGACTTCAACAGCGAGAGAAAGTCATGGCAGAGACACAGGAGAAGGAGCTTCAGGAAATCTTAAGCCAGTCAAAAAATAAAGTTGCTGCGAAGATCAAGAAAGCTCTGTTATTACATAAACAGATGATTGAAATGGAACAGATGAGGTAACAATATTATTGATAACTGGTCGACATGGGTCAATTAAATATAGATATCATCAATAGTGACCAATATGACTCGTTTCGGGAACTCTTCATTAAAATCTCCAACAGAATACTGAAATGTCATCAAAATCTGTACCGGGTAATTGATTTCAAAATTCCAAATAAATAAAAATTCGACAAAATATGAAAAAGGGAAAGATTCACATGAAGATGTTTGAAAATATGAAAGGAGAACCAATCTCAGTTATATGATTAAGCATGATGACCACATCACTCAGCAGTTGCCAGGCAAAGTAGTCTTCTAAAATCAGCTTGTTTGATTTCTTGAAATAGCGAAATATGTATGCTATATATGTTGAAAAGTTATATAATCATTAGAATCCATAAAAAAAAATCAGGTAATATTAAGTGAAATATTTTGGTTGTCATCTAATTGATGTCTTAACTATAAATATATTTTTTGGTTGATAGGAACCGATTGGATAGAGAAATATCACAAACACTCCGTGAAACGCAGAGATTGTTTGAGATGGAACGACTGCAGAAGATTCAAGAACAGGTAAAAGATTTGCTTTAAGTCTTTCACCACTGTAGACCATAATGGACTTATCCAGATCAATGCATGGTAGAGTCTATTAAAGTTACATAGGGTTGAAAAGGTTAATTGAAATGTTAATATTACATACACTTTTTCATGTTTGCTCAAACCACTTAACTTGTGTTTGTTTAATACTTCAATCCATATTTTATAAAAAAGTTTTTTACTTATTACTTAAACACTATGGCCCCTTTTGTGTATTCGGTTCAACCAGTTGAAACGGTTGAACCTGAAAGAAAATTGACAGGCACAGATCTGAACCGAGGCTGACCTCAGGAATATTCTGCACAAGTATATATCCAGGGGTCCAGACGCGCCTGACCGAAACTAAAATTCTGACTGTCGCTAGTTTGTGTTATTTCTTTGTTAAACAAGATCAATCTTAATGTAAATTTTAAGATAGTTATATAATTTAGTGGATGTACATAAGAAGAACATATTATTATTGATATGTTATTTGTATTCTCCGAAACTGCATTCTTTAGCTCTGCCTACAGTTCGATCTAAGTATGTTTATTTATCGTCCGTAGAATAATTCTTCGCCACCTGAACCATTTCGATTGGGATATGCGAATGTGACCTAGATAAAAGCTACCTATATATATAATATCTACATTTCCCACCATACAAGCCTACTTACCTATATGTGTTGGACACGACTTAAGAACCTGCCCAAGTAGATTTGACATTAAATAAGAGTAGCGTGGGGCGGAACAATATACGCCCGTCGAATGCCATATAGTGTTATATACTTTCTTACATTGAAATAAGATCTGCATCATTCTAAGAGTGGTTAGCTGACATGCTATAAAAAATGTAGGAGAAAATCTCTGGACAAAAAATCAAATACTGAAATGAACATGAACAAAGGGCAATAACTTTTGCAAAATTGTTGAATCACAATTCTTTTATGGGAGACACAACTTCATATTATGATTATAATGTATACCAAGTTTCAAAGAGATCCGTTGAAAAATGCAGGAGGAGATTGCCGGACAAAAATCAAATACTGAAATAAACAAAGGGCAATAACTTTTGGTAAAATTGTCGCATTAAAATTCTTTTGAGGGAGACACAACTTCATATCATGATTATGATGTATACCAAGTTTCAAAGAGATCAGTCAAAACAATGTAGAAGATTGCCGGACAACTAAAGTTTACGCCGGACGGATGGACGACGGACAACCCCATACCATTATACTGCCATCAAAATTTGACAGGCCTATAAAAACTCAGCAGCTAGCTGCTGACACAAACTAACACATGGAGACTTAATGATTATATTGACTGACAGAGAAAATCACTGTAAGAATCCTAGAAATAGTTTTTGGTTTGATTTTAGAGCAATACTGGTGATATATCTCATTCTATGTTTTGGAAGTTACTGGTGATTATATAGTTTGAGAAGTAGTTTTGGTCTGAGATTTTTTTTTATTCTATTGAAATTGTTTTAGGAATTGCTGGTGATATCGCGTTTGATAAGTATCGGTGGATTTGAGAAAGAGGACCTGAATAATGTGCTACGGACATTATTCCCATCAAAGACGGAAGAGGACATCAAGAAAATAATGAGCAAAATCTATGACCCACAGAAGATGCAGCCAGCACCGGTATCTAGGGATAAAGAGTAAGTCCAGCAGTGAATAATGTAAAACCTGTTAACTGTAATGTGTTCAAAAGTATCTCTATTCTAAATAAACAAAGTGTGTGAGTGATTTTGTGGATGTTTTAAAATATTTTCTAACATGTCTTTCTTTTTAATTAAATTGATGAAAACATTTTTTTTGATTTTGTCATTAAAATTGTATTTTTTCCTCATATTTCTCTGAATATGTCAAAAAGTATCAATTAAATACGAAATGAGTTTCAATATAATTGCAACTGGATTACTGTTTGTTAAAGCTGTCTCTTCATAATATGCTCTTATATCAGAACAATGACTTCTATTTGAAATCTATACATGTTTTGCTTTAATGCGCAGTCAAACCCTTTTCCTGTGACCACCTCTTTTCAGAGAACACCTGTGTTAAAAGACCACTTTTAATGTTTGCGATCATAATATTTTCTTTATGAGTTAAACCTGTATAAAGAGAGTACCCTGTATTAAGAGATCACCTGTGTTAAAAGACCACATGTATTAAGAGACCATCTGTATAAAGATACTTCCTGTATAAAGAGACCACCTGTATTAAGAGATCACCTGTGTTTAGAGACCACCTGTATTAATGGACTACCTGTGTTAAGAGACCACCTGTAATAGAGAAAACCTTATCAAGAGACCACCTGTATAATGAGACCACCTGTATAAAGATACTTCCTGTATAAAGAGACCACCTGTATTAAGAGACCATCTGTATTAAGACACTGCCTGTATTCAGAGAATACATATACCAAAAGAATACCTGTGTTAAGAGACCATTGTTAGGACATCCTATGGGTGGTCTTTTAACACAAGTTTTACTGTATACTTTTCACTAGGTAACTCTTGTTGGGTGTAAGTTTAATGATTTACTTTTCTTTACTTTCAGTGGCAGTGTAAATAGTTCTAATGTGAATTTGACGGCGAGAGTGAAGGAGTTCTCCCGCCGCGAATCTATGGCTGAGATACAAGCCATGTCACAACCACCTACTCCACGACAACGGTCCAAGAAGTAAGTGATCTCCCATGTTACTTTACCTCTAACCTCTGACACTAACAGATGCTATAGTCGGTATTAGATATGTAGACTGTTATAAAAGTTTAAAGTTCGAGCATGCTCCGAGATATACATATTTATATATACAACTTGAAGAATACTTCACAAGTGTATCGAAAGTAGGTCACTGTGACTTATATTTTCTACTTCACCGACTTCAGCTAGATGTTGTGTTTAGCTCAATTTGACATCAAAATCAGGAGTGATAGCATGTGTACACTTTACATACCGTACATGTTCAAGTTAAAAGTATTGAAGGAAGTGGACACCAGTAATTTGATGAACAACTTCCTGTAAGGAAGTATATATATACTGTACAAACAAACTGAAAACAATAGATTGTTGGGTATGCTCGAACTTTCAAACTTTGAAACTTAACCATTGATATCACACCACTGCTTTAATTTTAATTGGCTGTTAAACCCATCACAAGAAATTATAACAAACAATAACAAGCATAGATTTATCACTCTTAAAAATGCCAATAAGTCTCTGACCAATGGAAATGATTCAAACAGTTGTTTTCGAGGATTACTATTATCATCATTAGACTTTGCCTTTTTTCTGAATGTTTCGGTCGGTCTTGGAACATAGTTTTTATTCTCAATTATAAGATTGCTGGAACGTATACTGCTGCCTACATTTGTAGCTCAAATTTTAAATGTTTGATATTTAAATAAAAGTTGAATTGCCGCATTGAAATGAAAATCGAATGAAGTTACATCAAAATAAAATTAAAACCACCTTTCTTATTGAATTAATAAAACAGATATTAGCTTTTAAAACAATTTGGCAATATTTATCACATTTATATATTCAGAATCATGAAAATTCAGCAGAAATAAAATCAGTACTTTGATGAATACATCTGAGTGGTTCAAATCAATTATCCTTCTGACCGAAAAATTAAAATTACCCAAAAAGGAAAGGGAATTTGACCCAAAACATTCTGCTACACTGACATATTGTTTAATGGAAAATATCTAATAACTTTTGAGGTTTCCCCCGAAATAACAGGTTGATCTGACAAAGATATACTTACGCTGAAATCAGATATTTTTGTGGGGGCCACACACGTCGTTAATAAGTTTCCCAACAAGACACCATTTCGCAGATACATGTACATGAATTAGTGGATTGCAAGTACCCACTTAAAGGGAGGATTGCTTTACATCAAGCTTGTAATTACTTGACCTATGAATTTTATGGATGAAAATAACACATGAAATCAACGAAATAAAAAATAAAAAAAATAAAAAATGATTTCGCAGTACTCTGTTAGATGAAACTGCTATCTAAAATAAAGAATCACAGTTATTGGTTATATGTGTAGTGACAAAACAAGCTTCTGTAAGCTTCATAGTGTTAATATAATGACATTTATAACAATAAGTAGAAGATAAGCAATGGGAATATTACTCTGAAGAATAAGATTAGAGATAGCTTAAATATCTTTATCTTCTTGAATGTCCATCTTTACTGTCTGTTTGTCTTAATTATAATTAACCCAAGTAAGAGATGTGCCAGGCCTGCATCATGGGTAATTTTTTGTTCATGACCCTCACTTGTAAGGTCATGATCGCAAATTTAGGTCAAAAGTTCAATTAAAGGTTTCTTGTCTGGAGATAAACCTCTTTATCGTAGAATATTTTTAATGAAATATCAACGACCACCAGGCAGTGTGTGTTCAGCCAGTTTTAGGACCCTTACCCGAGGTCAAGGTTACAATTGAGGTCAAAGTTCAAATCAAGAAATCAAGTGACACCTAGCTGTCTGAAGCTTAAAATGTTCCTATTTCAGAAAATAAGAGTTGTTGTGTCCATTTATATCTTTGTACCTGTATAATTGATACGTAGCTCAGATATCCTTTGAATTAATCTAATTTTGTAACCTATAATGTTGTAAACCATCACTTTGCAGTATTAAAATACTGTTAGTGATATTGCACTTATTGCTTCAATATTTGTTTTTTTTATGATTCATAAAGGGATATATAGGAATATACATTTTAGTGCACTGTACCATTCACAGTTGTATGCTACATCACAACTGGGGCAACTAATTGTTGACTCCAGCATCTTTTAGCTTGTTTTCAAGTTTTGACATTGTTTTGTGCTTTTTCAATAGTATGTTTTTGTGCTCTGCAAATTATAACCTATATATGTTGCTAATTACCCCCAAATCCCTACCATAAACTCATTCACCCCTGAAGATACATTTGAGCTCTTCCAATTCAAAGGTTGGAATAGTTCATTATGAAATTTCAGGGGTGAATGAGTTAATTAATACCATATATATATAGCTAGATATTTCTACAGGGATGGAATTTTTTGCAATTTCGTGGGTCAATAATTTGATTGCAAAAATATGATGAAGAGAATGATGTGAGATTAAAAATGAGTGTAAATTAAAAAAATCTAATTTTGTATCAAAATTGCGAAAATGAAAGCTCATGTTAATAACCCATTATATGGTATTAATTAGGCTTTTATAAGTTGTTGCCATAGGAACATTCAATGCTTATGGGATAGATTTATAATATTTATTGACCGAGCATGTATTTGGTGTAATAAATTAACCCTCCACCCAACAGCAACACACCAACAGGTAAGTTATCTAGTGTCCAGTTGGGTCAAGGCTAAAGGTCAGTGGTCATATTGGCCATAATATATATCTACTGCTGACTTAATTGCCTGGTTGAAAAGTCTTTTTATGTTATTGTTAATATCCCAACATTAATGCCCCATGTTCATAAAACATGACCATGACTCCATGGAATGTATTTGAATTATGAAATATATATCTGTCACTTATAACCCAGTGTGTGACGTGATCTTAGTCTACATCATCTGACCCGGTGTGTCTTTATACATACAGTCGACAGACTCGCTTTGTATTGGTCTCTGTGTAAAGCATTTATATTAGACATTATTTAATACAATGCATGTCTTATAAACATAATAATGTTTAACTCATTCACCCCTGAAATGTCATAATGAACTATTCCAACCTTTGAGTTAGAAGAGTTCAAATGTGTCTTCGGGGATGAATGAGTTGAAGAAGACCTGTTCACTTTCCTTTGTCCAGACTATGAGTTCCTCAAAGAAAATGTTACTTTTTATGAAATATTTCTGGATAGGCCTGTATCATAAGCTACCAGATCAAAAGCACTTTTTGATTGTCAACATCATATTTTGAACTCCAAAGAAAATTTGCTTCATATAGAAGTTTTAACACTAGATGGTGTGTTGAATGCACTGTGTGTTGTACTATGCACAAGGTTGTCGAGCAATCACAAAATTTTCAAAAATGGGTCAAAGTTCAAACAAATTCGTAAAGGCTTAGGCTACTGAAGAAACTTTGACCACTCATGTATATATATTGTCCTTTTTTTGTGAGAATTCAGCATGCCTTTCCATTTAGTGTGGTATTTCTTGGTCCTTATTGTCCTTTTTTTGATGACACTGCAATATTATTTTTTACTGCATGGAAATGTTTTGACATATAAGTTCACCAATGCCTATCCAAAAACATCCATTCACATGACATTTCTTTGTTCAAGTATTAGCTTTGTTATTATAATAGATAACTTGATAAAACAGTTACCATACCTGTAGATCTATGTATACCAGTTATCATACCGGTGGTTGTATATAATGGTTAGCTACCTTTGTCAAAGTTCAAGGTCACTGTTAAAAGCCAATTAAGTGTTACTTAGTGTTTCCTATTCAAAACTTCATTGCAGATAACACAATTAAATTAGAAAACATGCAGCATCACTAATGACTCTGAGATTATAAAATTTGAATCTTTCTATTTCACAGCTTGTTTCAAGGATATAGATTAAAGTATTATTTTCTTGGTTTCATTATTCAAATTGGTATCTTTGTTTTCCAGAGGAAAGTCAAAGCCCAAGTATGTAGAACGATTCCATGAGGATGAAGAGGAACCTAGTTATCCATCGTATTCACGTCCGGACCCCATCGGAGAGGTGCGAGAGTCTCGTCAACAATACGATGAGGACTTCATGGAGGCTAGGCAGGTCAACTCCGACTACCTACAGGCTCAGCCTATCAAGCCGTCACAGTTACCTCCCCTTGACGCACCTCAGGAAGGTGGAGGCAGGAAAAAGAAGAAGAAGAAATTATTGAAAAAAATAGCAAAACCTAAACAGGATTACTATGATGATGAGGACATTTTGTGATAGGCTGTAATAAATTAATTCCTTTTAACTCAATTTCATATGTGACATGTTCTTATACTTTTATTTCATAACATTTTAATATTGAAAAAAATATATATAGTCAAATGTGAGATCCAAAGCGAAATTTTAGTCATGATAGAATTTGTAAGGTTTTAACTCATTAGTAAGCATATCAAAACATTAATTGACCTAGTAGTGTTTTATAGATTGTATATCATTTTAACCCACAAGAAAAACACGAAAAAGGGGAAACGTTTATACTATATGACGGTATGGACATTTCATGTCATTCCCATGAATGGTAGCTATCAGTGCTCATGTGACACATATATTATATTGTTGGGTTGTAAACCTAACCCCAGACATAAACAAATTCATTCAAGTGCCTGTCTTACTCCATTTAAACTGATAAATAATGATATATCTCTGTTTTCCTGTAGCTTATACAGGTTTCTTCACTATACCTGTGTAGCATTATTGGGTTAAAAACATTTGTAGTGTGGGTCAAACAAAATGAGGGCATTTTCATTGACTAGTATACAGGTCAAAATCCCTTTATCAACTTTTACCTCACAGAAGAGGGCACAGTGTTTTGCACAATTATTCTAATTGAAATTTTTCAGGGTTGAAAAATGTCCTTCTGTATAAATAGAATTTTTGGACATTTTAAGCATTGTTATGGGAGAAAAGGTTCCCAAACTCATATTTTATCTGTAGTGTGGTTAGTTTGCAAAATCAAAAAGATAAAACAAAATAGAACAACCCATCGAGGGAAACATCGTTTTGAAAATTCTACATTGAACTAACTCAGGTTAAAAGCTCAATATGATAACCAACCATCATTGTTGGGGAACAGCTTATTTATGCTACTGTGCCTGCATTTATTGAATAAAAACATTTTCATTTTATAACCTAAGCTGCAGATGGCAAATATAATCAATAATGTATATACTTTTTAATAGATTCTCAAAATCATGGTTCCACATTTTTATGAAAAAAATGAAAAACCAGGGCATTTGTGTAACAAAGTATGAACGTTATTGATGCCTTTATTTCCCAATCTTGTAATTAATTACATGTATATATTGTATTTATAACATCTGCTTTATTTTACATTTAAATCAAGGGATAATTGATGATTTTGTTGATGAAGTCTCATTTTGCTTTTCGAAATATTTTTACAAAACATGAACTGTTATACATCTCTGAAGATATTGTAAATTCAATGGGTAAATTTTGTAATCTGTGATATTTTTTTTATTGTAAATATGTAACTTATCCTGTACATGTAGATTTTTTTAGATTAAATATAGTTGTAAGTCATATATCATCCCATTTTCTTCCAGTTTCTATAAAATCAAAATACTGTCAAAAAGTGTCCTTCAGTTTCCATACCTTTTTACTTGGTCGTCAATAGCTTATACTCAAACCTCTACCAAACCAGAGGGACCAAACAACTTGTTACAGAAGCTGTTTTTCGACATTAAATGCTGTGTTCAAAGAAATATTAGATGCATCTAAACTATCATTCGGAGCTTGCATTTTAACTGAAATTAGATTTAAGCCTAGAAAATGTTAAATATTTCTCTGAACTCAAACAATAGCTTCTGGAACAAATTCCCAGGTCCCTGTGTTAAACAACCACCATTGGTTGCACCTGGCAATACAATGTAATTAACTCAATAGGTAGACCACTCCGCTATGGTTTTATATATCAAGATCCCAAACAGTATATATAAATGCAAATGTATCATACTAAGGGCTGAATTAAGTTTCTGTAGGTGAGTCGGAGATTTTTCAAATACATATATTTATGTGGAGGCACCGTAGTCCAGCGTTAGGACGCCTGGCACTGGTTTGAGTCACGGCACAGCACTCTGTTGTACCTTTGAGCAAGATACTTTACTCGGCTTGTTCCAGTCTACTCAGCTGTGTAAATGAGTATGTGGTTGGGCAGTGATAGAATTGTTGAATACTAGTTGTGAGTGCCGAAATGGCAGCACCGGCTGTTTGCTCCCCAGGGAGTTGAGAAAAATGTTGGCTGGTTGCAAAGGCCCTATAACCACGGATAATAATTTGTGAATCGCTTTGAGACGACCTAAGAACTAGGTTGTGATAATGCGGTATATAAGAACCTCGAATTATTATTATTATGTGTAACAATAGATGTGACAGTCTTTCCAAACTTTAGTATCTAGCTAATGCATTCAGTTAAAATAGTCATTTTACTTTCCTTTGATTGAAAGGTTTGCAGTATGACAAATTAAAGTATGGTATTGGATTTATGCAGACAAAACAGGCTCAATATCTTAATACAGTCTGAATTTTGAATAAATATTCCCAGTATTCAGCAGTTGTAAGTTACAATGTAATCTTGCCATGTGAGATTGCTAAAATGCACAAGCTGGAATACAGTAGTTGACACTTGCGTTGGGTAACGCTTGTGTCTAGGGGAACGAACATACTGTGAAGTTTGCTGAATATAGAATTGCACATTTGACACTAGCGACATCTATTTCCTTATATGGAGCCTCTTTCCTTATATTTTTTTATTTGACAGTTGCCTAATTAGTGCTTTTGAATAAGTGTCAAATGTTTTGTTTTATGATTAAAGTCAGTTTGTTTACATAACTTAGATCAATTACGGTAAACCTGTCCTGAACACCATGGGATCAGATTTTCTATCTGAATGTCCACAATACACAGCAGGTCAGATTAAACAGATTCCTGAATCTACAAAACAAATTTATCCGCAGGGACCTGTAAGAGTTGTCTGATTAATAGTTATGCAGATTGTGTAAGGATCTATCTATCTAGACAGGTAAAGAGGTTTATAAGCCATGACACTTCCTCTAGTTGTTTTTGAAACTAACAATGATAAATGTCATATTTTTTCAATTCTTGATGTTAACCCTTTCACCCCTATGTAACTTTCGTAGACTCTGTCATGCATTGATATGGATGAGTCCATTGCAGTCTACAGTGGTGAAAGGGTTAAATAATGAATCATGTACAATTGCAATAAGAATTACCTGTATGACACGAGATTTAATTACCGTTGTCCAGTAACTTTGGAGTGTTTCTTATCATTTCAATGTATACCATGAAAATTTTACGCTGCAGTTAATTTTTTGCCTCAATAAAGACGAATTTATAATTATAGCCAATATAAGTAAACAACATAATTTGCATTATGGTAACAAAATTAACCCTGGGCAAAAAATTATTCCTTAGGGGAAGGGAGAATTAAAGTTTGACTGAGCAAAAATTTTCCAGTATACAGTATATGTTTATCTTAGTGCTATTTCACCAGTAAGACATAGTACATTTTGTAATAATTATTTTGATGCTTTTTTTTCGAAAAGCATATGAATACACTGTATAAATTTTTGTGAAAATTAATTTTCTGGTAGGTTGATCATGTACTGTTTCAAATCAAACGTTAATGAATCTCTTGTAGGTATACTGTTAATTATTTTTGATACTTATGTTAGAAACAATGAATCGTGCAGGCCCCAAATTGAGCTTAGTTAAACTCCATTTCTCTGAAAATTGAAACCTATATCATAATACATTATATCTCAAACTAATATCCTACTCATTTACTTTTATCTTATTTAAAATAACTGGATAAACAAGCTTCAAAGAATTTGAAAATGTAATATGCATTTGAAATTAATTTTTGGTTTTAACAGTACTTCTACAAGTACATTTTTTTGTACATGTATAACAAAAGTTAGGTAGCAGTGTACAGTAGAGGGTTGTGGCCATGGGTGATATTTTTGTTAAATGGCTAACCCCTGTATAATGATATGTAAAAAAATTATAAAAATAAAACTGTACTAAAATTGGTATAAGCATGATGAAGTAGGCTATGTGAGCTTCATATTTGTAAAATAAAAAAATAAAAATTTTGGTTTGAGACCAAAATTTTGGCCATAATCCGAAAGGGTGCTTACACATGCAAAGCTAGCTTTACAGGAGGTAACATTTTGACAACAGCACACGACGGAAAATTGCAAAAAATCAAGTTTTACAATTTTACTGGGACCAAGATAATTCTGCAACCAAGAAGGTAATCTTTAATTTCAGACAGAACTGAGGAAAAAAATTACTAGTTGCGGGGGTTAAATTTTAGGTCAAAAATAGCATTTTTTGGTAATTTTTGGTGATTTTTGATGTGGTAACCATGGTTTTCACACAAGTGACATACATAGAAAAAAGAGGTTTATACACTTCTCAGTACTTTATATGTATTGTAAATGTAATGCAGTTTACAAATATATATACATGTATATATGTGTTGTGTAGGGTAAATCCGCTGTGTTTACATTTCCTCGACATGTGCCTTGTTTTTCAGAGTCGGGCCATTTCTACTGTATGCTGCTACCTTAGATTATTAAAAGGAAGTTACAACCTTAAAAGGCAACTTTACAAAGCTTAAAAAGTAATAATTATTGTGTCTTTAATTGTTCATTTGAGTGTTACCTTTAAACTGCACGACTTGATTGTCCTTCCAGAACACAAGTTTTAAACTTAACTGCCCTTTCAGTTGAAGATACAGTGTACTTGCCGAATTATTATCATTTTAAATAAAAATTTGACTGGACTTTTGTACTCGTTGAAACTTTAAAAAATAAAATGATTACTAACTGTATTGTACCTTTATCAATACTTAACATAATTCCATTATGGTTTGAAACTGATAGCACATATTCTGACTAACTATTTAATTAATGAATAAGGTTCATGTCAAGTCATATGTGCATGGTAAGAGGCTTGAGGTGAGATAGTAGGACACGAGAACATGAATCAAAACTTGTTTTAATACTAAATCTTATTGCACTTAATTATCAGAAGTTAGTTATTAGAATTGTCTTTGTGCATATTAAAATAAGTATTTTGAAAACACAATCCACAAAAAAAAAAAGAATTTTGATGTAATTATTATAATTTTTAACTTTTAATTTCTTGTCTATCATCCTAATTTTATGGTCTATTTTATAGTTACTAGACAGTTAGTGATTTGTTTTTTCATGTTGAAATGAAGACTTAACATGGACCTTAGACACAAGTACAGTTGATCGCATACCAAAATTTCACATGATCATATAACAGTAGGAATTCCCAACTTCAAACTACAACAATAAGCTCGAGGGGTATACCGGTACTTGTATTTTAAATTTTAACGATTGGGTCGACAAGGAATGTACAATAAAATACATTTTATATTATTATATGTAATTTTATATTTTATGAAAACTCTTAATGTAGGTGTAGAAATGTCTTTTAGTCTCATTTTTTCCGTCCATTGTTGTTTTTATGCCAGCTGCTTCCAGTCTGGAGTCTTATATTTTTCTACAGCAAATAAACCATGTTTATGTATACACATTGTTTCTGACTTTATTATTTTATACAGTAAAACCTTGTTATACTGTCTATGGGGTGGTTGGTTGGCCCAGTGGATAACACAATCGCCTTTCACCAGGGTGGCCAGGGTTTGATTCCCCATTCAGAGGTGAAAAGGTATGGGGTCACTTGCCCGGCCATGTAGGTTTTCTCCGGGTACTCCGGTTTCCTCCCACATTTAGACCTCCTGCGTATTAACATGCCGGCCAACAAGAGTGATTAATATAAGTTGTGATAATTTGATTTATAATTGTTGTAAAATAAAGGAAGTTTATATTTATATTTAATACTGTCTACATTCAAAATTCTCATGTGTTAGATTTTTCTAATCAGGTAAATATTTAAAGAAATTCTTAGGAAAAAAGGAAAAGAGACTTTCAAACACTAAGAGAATTAGCAAAAGGAAGAAGGTTTAACTGAACAGTAAAGGAATTTTGATTTCATCATTGAAACATTTTTTCTTGGTTTTGTCTTGCTTTATAACTTAAATCTGAAATTGACAAGTTCTTAAAACTGGCCTCCTTTTTCAATGCTTTCCTATGCATATATCAGTTTATAAATCTAAAGTTTCAGAACAAGAGGCATATAGAACTTTAAGGCGACTCAAATATAATTGTAACAGGCAAAAGAATTCAAGCTATTTACATATGTAGCACAGGTTCAGTGATAGATATAATATCGGATAAGTTAAACAGTCGATTTCATTATTGATAGTCCCAACATTAATCTTACTCAAAAACATGAATTTTCTCCCACCCTTCATAGGTGTGTCGACCGTTTTAGCCGAGATAAATCAACTTGTCACTACCTAGGGGGAGATAGCCTCATGCATGATAGTGCAAGCTAAATTGCAACGTCATAAGAGAATGATGATCGTGATCATGACGTCATAAAAAGGTGAATGGCAAACACCTTATATGGTTTTCTATACAAATATGACTACTGTCCATCGAGTTGTGACCGAAATAATAGGATGGGAAAAAAAAGCCAACCTCCTACCTAGAAGGTGTGACTAGGGAAATCTCCAACCCTCAGGGTTAGTATTTGGTTGTCTAACCCTCCGGATGATCACCCTTCAGATTGAAGATTTCTCTGTCACATCTTGAAGATAGGGGAAGATTCTATTAATCTATCTGATACAAGGCAGTTGCCAGTTATAGGACTGGGTCAGACTCGTGAGAACTCAAGACAACACTCCCAAGAAGGATATTTTGCATACAACTCTTTGCTTTCAGAAAGGGAGAAGTAAATCCAGGTCAGAACAACAGGCTCAATTGGCAAATATTGCTCACCAAATATATACCCCTCACATCTGACTTTCAAAGCGTTTAAAGGTCAAAACAGTTTAACTATAGGCTAATTATCATACACTTCACATTATGGATCTTTGTTGAAAAAATAAAATTACTTTACTTATGTGACCTTCAGAGTTGGTCAAGTTCATCAATTCAGACACCATGCTTCAAAGCTTGACCTTGACCTCTTGGTTATTTAGAAGTTGTTTAAACGTTTAACACATTTTACCAATGACTAATTAGTTCATCCAAGCATGATGCTACTGCCCAAATATCATCACCCTAGGCCTATTCAGAAGAAGTTGTTCAAAGTGAAAAGACTAACTGGACAGAGGAACTGTCAACTGATCAGACACTAGACACCTGCCCATGCACCATTTTAATTTGACAGCACCGTTATTTTTCCATACTCATTTGTGTTGTGCAATTTTTCAGTTTCCATATTGTCAGTTAAGTGCATCCTTGATAACTCCAGGGGTTACAATCACTTTTGCTCTCTGCATCCCTGGAATATTTGTCATAGCAAATCTGAAGACATGTGGCTAGCTATTTGCTTGGTGTCGGGTAAAAATCTCGCTAGGCCGATACTTGTCCTTTAAAGATATTACAGAGGAGCAACACCTGACTTCAAACCAAGTCAATTTACGGTTTCGTGAACCGACAGATTCTTTTTATGTACATCAAAGGATCAAACAAGTCTCCTCGTCTCACCAAGAAGGTGATGCATGCTGAGCCTTCGATTTTGCTTTAACATATTCCAGGGGTGCAGAGAGCCAAAATGAGCGTAACCCCTGGAGTATCACGGATGTGTTGTCCCATCCACAAGATAGTGTACACTGAACCTTTGATTTTGCTATGACATATTCTGTGGGTGCAGGGGGTGAGAGCGAGCGTAACCCCTGGACTATTGAGGATGAGATAAGTTCTGTTAGTTCAGGCAGTGATGCTTGCGGTCGTATTAAATGAAACACATACCCTGAGAAATGAAAACATCCTGTGAAAACAGTCCTGCATACGAATGTGTCACTTGATTGCATAATAAAAATGAAACAAAGAAACTGTTTTGTATTCAATTCTTTTATGGAATGTACAAAAATAAATAAACATCAACAAATTTTACGTTAACAATGAAATTACATTAAAAAAATAGTTCCTGGGTACATGCATTAAGTAGAATGTACTTGGCAAACAAAAACAATTCTTATTATGACACAAGTTGAATAATGCAGAAGGCCAGGCCTTCGAGTGTATGTACAATGTTTTATCAATAAGCATTTCATCATTACAGTAAGATGTGCTTTTACAACATAACCTGGGTCTTATTTGTTTACTTGGACCAACCAGATAATAGAGATTGTCTATTTTCAAATGTAAGGTTTCAGGCGTAAAACCCGACAGACTTGCAACTGCAAGTGTTCATGTACACCTTTAAAGTCTTTCCAAGGCTCGCCAGAAAACAACATCAAATCACTAGGTCTGTCCCATTTCATAAACAAACGTCAAAAACAAAAGTGGCTTAAGATATCTATTATTGAATGTTTGTTACCCTCAACTACCATTTTCTTTATATTTGCACTTGTACCTCATTTTAAAAATCATTGTAAAACAAATTATTCATTTAAAGAAAATATTCTTGTCACATTTTTTCTTTCTGAAATACACTTTAATATCGAAAATTAGATAGTGGAAACCTCCAAGCTTATTAATATATTAACTTATAATTGTATACATTCGTAACGTTTTCCTTTTTAAATAAAAAATGCCCGAGTTTAAAACAAAAGTGCTGTTTATATAAACTCTCTAGTATCAAATATATATATTAAAATAAAACTAATATTAACACTTCAAACATACTAACTTCTAGATTAGCAAAAATAAAAGCCAGATATATGTGTGGCAGATTTTAATAAGGAAGCCTGGGGTTGCTGGTTTGAGCTTGATTTTGAAGCACACTACTCTCTTTCCTGTTACAAATGGTGCTGTGACCAGGATTTGTCTTTCCTGTTACAAATGGTGCTGTGACCAGGATTTGTCTTTCCTGTTACAAATGGTGCTGTGACCAGGATTTGTCTTTCCTGTTACAAATGGTGCTGTGACCAGGATTTGTCTTTCCTGTTACAAATGGTGCTGTGACCAGGATTTGTCTTTCCTGTTACAAATGGTGCTGTGACCAGGATTTGTCTTTCCTGTTACAAATGGTGCTGTGACCAGGATTTGTCTTTCCTGTTACAAATGGTGCTGTGACCAGGATTTGTCTTTCCTGTTACAAATGGTGCTGTGACCAGGATTTGTCTTTCCTGTTACAAATGGTGCTGTGACCAGGATTTGTCTTTCCTGTTACAAATGGTGCTGTGACCAAGATTTGTCTTTCCTGTTACAAATGGTGCTGTGACCAGGATTTGTCTTTCCCGTCACAAATGGTGCTGTGACCAGGATTTGAACCTTGGTTGATAATATCCATGTACTGTTTTGATATCTAATACAGCTACTTTCTGTTATAAGATACAAATTTTGACAATTGGATGTTAATACCTGCTCTATTCTAAATAGCACCAATACTCTAAAGTAATAATAATTAATAATAATTCAAGGTTCTTATATACCGCTTTATCACAACCTAGTTTGTAGGTCGTCTCAAAGCGGTTCACAAATTATTATCCGTGGTTATAGGGCCTATAAAGTACGAACTCTCCATTACTAAGTCTTTGTCTATGATCTAAATCTTTGAAACTAGCTCTTTAACATTTATCAATATCCCTCTAGTTTTCTTATAAATGCTAAGCTTTCTTTCTTTAAGCTGTAACTATAGCTCTGTGATTTCTATCTATAATCCTACATTTCGATTTCAATCTATAATATTTGCCTATAATTCTTGTTTTCTTGAGCTGTTTTATTTTAATCTATAATTCTACATTCTGATTTCAATCTACCTGTATTTAACATGTAAAGTAGCCTTCTGATTTCAATCTTTAATGCTAACCTATAATTTTAGTTTTGTAACTGCTTTATTTTAATCTATAATCTATACCGTTCAATCTCTAACAGTAACTCTGCAATTTTAATCTATAATGCAAGCTCATGGACTTCAATCTTTGGTGCTAGATTTATGATTTCAACTACTGTACAGTGCTAGCTCTTTGAGTTAAATCAAGAGGACTAGCTCAAATTTCAATCTAAAATGGTAGCTTTTTCAATTTATAAGGCTAGTTGCAATTTCAATCTATAGCAGTTCCTCATACCTCAATCTGAACCTCTAACATTCAGGTTTCAATCTATAGCATTAACTCTCTTGTTGCAATTTATGATACTAGCTCTGTGATTTACACATGGACGATGTTGAATATTTTCATATTATTTTTTTAATCTATTATTCAGCAGCATCAATGCACATAGACTTGTTTCTTTTGAACTAACATCTGTATAGTTCAAATTGATTATGTCACATACAATTCCTGTTTTTTACAATAAAACAATAATTTCATAACCTATATACAAACATACATATGCAATATTGATTGTGCTAAGAAACCCTGCTAAGGTCTATTCCAATATTCAATACGGTATACCAGGAAATGTTCGCCCAGTCAAACGTTAGTCATTCGCCAGTAAAATCTATATTGGCTTAATGCTAATTTCATCCTTCATATCTAATTACATTGTGTATTATGGTTTACTATTGTTCGCTGTAATGATTATTTCACCCTTATAATGTAGGTGGTGTAACTGGCGAAAATAAAACTGGCAGCGATATCAAGGAAATCCTCCAGGACTCATTTTGGTGACTTGCCACACACAACAATGTTTTTTTTCGGGCCTACTACACAAATGTGAACGATTATTTTAGATCACCCTTTCAATAAATACTCAATTTATTCATATCTGGAATAGCACTTAATGAAGCATCTTCAATTTTCGATTTTCATTCCAATTTTCCATTAACTTTGGGATTTCGAGATTTTCCCTTGTACAAGTAGGGCCATTTGTTGGAATTTTAAGCAAAAACAATGTAATACTAAATTTACATCATATACATGTGTACAAATATAATAATAGTTAGAAACATGGATGGAAACAAATACATATGTTATATAAACAACCAATGATGCAATCAAACCCTGCATATCATTACAAATTCAGCTATGTTGTAGGACGTAACACTGTTTAAGTATAAACAGATGTTTTAAGTGGTTAAAATTGTCTTTTAGAAACATGGACGGAAACAAATAATATGTTATATAAACAACCAACAATGCAATCAAACCCTGCCTATCATTACAAATTCAGCTATGTTGTAGGACGTAACACTGTTTAAGTATAAACAGATGTTTTAAGTGGTTAAAAGTGTCTGTTATTAAAATCAATGTGTACCTTGGTAAATAATCTACATGTGAAAGAGACAGTGCATTTTACAACAACGATGGCATGATTTTTTTTTGTTAACATGTTTGAGTGTTAAGACTGTTAACCGTCAAACACATCATGGTTGGAATCAACATCACTCATAGTGACCTCCAACTCAACTTGTCATGTACACGGTGTGCCGGCGACCCTTTTAAATATGATCCCCGGTATAGCATGTTAGACATAATATAAGTGATCAACTCCATTAATGATGATGTCCACCTTTCACTGTCGTACATACTACCACTGTACCGTGTGTAAAGGCGGTCAGGTGGAATGTTTCTGTTAAATATTCTTAGGACTTTATCAGGCAAAAAAAGTTTATCAACTCTCAGCAGTCGTGAGTGAAAAAACCTATAGTGGTTATAAGAGAGATAAAGCTCTGGAACAATGGCCAGTTGTTCCTTTAAAAGTTAATACATATAATATCAACATCTTCAAAATAGAATGTTTAACTAAAATTTTCTCGGACTTAATATTACATGTTTTAGTCAGATGGTGACCTGTTTGTTATATACATGTGTATTTATTTTCAAAAAAGATTTCATATTTGCTGAAACTATTACTTTGTATATTAATTTTCTTTAATAGACTTTCCATTGATCCAGACTATAAGCTATAGAAACACATTTATTTTATACTATATTGTATATGAAAGCAAGATCTATACACTTGTTCTCATTTTGAAATTATGTCAATAATACTGCAGATTTCTGGGAAGCTTTGTTACAGATTCTGGATTTATTTAAGGTTACACTATACTGGAGTTAATCTCCAGTGTCCTGACCAGCTTAGATCCAATGGACAGTAACTACTTTTTCTAAACATTTTCTTCAGGTTGGTAAGTATGGATTATGAGAAGGTATTTTTACACAACTAATAAAATCTTCTGTGTAAAGTTTCGATGACTTAAATCGAGACGAGGGGGCTCAAAGACTCGCACACATCTATGACCAAGTATTGAACAAAGCGTAGCTGAATCGAGTCATTTCGGTACATAAATAACAACTATTGTACATACGCTTACAGCGTAGCCGAAATCAACATCAATTTTGTGGACAACTCGTACACAATTTACACCTTTGTGTGCATACGCTTCACTGGTCATTTGTCTGATGAAGGTGACAGTGCACATATCGAACAAGTCATCGAAACATCACACAGAAGATTTTATTGGTTGTGTAAAAAGAACTTCTCATAAAACAGTAACTACTGTTTTTAATAATCAGATCCTATCCGTTTCATCCTTATTAACTGTAATAAGTCTATTGCATAGAAAAATCAATCAACAACTGATTTCTACATACATATTTTGTTTTAAAACATAGGGAACACAAATTGTTAATTAATAAGTTCAATTACTGAAACTTTTTATAAAAAAATATCCTCCATGCTATCCTCAGCAGTCTGTGGTGTCCGTTGTGGGTCAGCTCTGAAGTGAATACATAGGTGTTGATTCGTTCAGCAAATGGGTTCTCCACAAGTGAAAACACAATTGTTGTCCTCACTACACACATCAGCCAAAGATGGAGGAATAGGTCGGAACTTTAGATTTTATTGATGGCAGTGCTTCCTAATAAAAGAAAAATTCCAACTTTAAAACAATGAAACTGAAGCCTATTTCTAAAGAACCCAATTACTTAATTTTATATAATCAAGCAGATTATATCAAATCTTATGGGCAGATCTTCAGTTATATTTACTTATCGGAAATAACTCAATATTTGGCGTGAACTTAATTCTGGTGTTCGTACCTTTCCTCCGTTTTGTTCCAGAGTCTGTAAAGCTTCTGTTATCCTGTCTCTGTGTTTCTTTTCCATCATTCTTTTAGCAATCTACAACAGGATGATTGCCAACTATAATGTGATGACATAGTTACATGAATATCTGACAAAATATATGATCGATCATGTTCAGGGGGTCGAGTAGTCAGGTGGCGTAGTGGATAGCGCAATTACCTTTCACCAAGGCGGCCTGGGTTCAAGTCCCCAATCGAGCGTTGGGTTTAATTTTGTTTTACTTGCTGATTATTTAATCTTGCATGTAACAAGCATTTTCGTTGGCTTAAAAATTTATGTTAGCACGTAAATAAATAACGTCGCCGTTTGTAACGTCGCTTTTGATTGGCTGAGATACAGCGGCGTACTAATTTCTAAGAGAAAAGAGTCCATCAATAAAAGTGGATTTCCACAGGGATTGTGTATAGTAGATTAAACTAGAAGGATTGACTTGAATATATTTATTATGTTATGGAGCTATAACACAAAAAACAGAGTGTACTCTCATCATAAACCACTGCTCCGATTTAAAACTTACAGGCACTATTAGCAGTTTGAGATGTTGATTCAGTAATGGACCGGCAACCTCACTTAGCTGTAGCAGTGCATCCAGGGCAGACTCAAATACAGATCCCTCAGCATGGCTCTGGTAATTATAATAAAAACATTTGAGAACAGAACTCTATTAATAAAGCTTTGATAAATATAAACATTCATGAATGTATCGAAAACTCTTAAACTGTTAAAGTGTTTTTGTTCAAACTTGGACCTGACTTTCTTGCACCTTAGACAGTGATATCCAATGTGATACTATGTGCTAGATATTTCTGTCCTGTCCTATCTGTATGGCACTGTTCCAAAACATTTTAGCAGGATTTTCACACAGTGATGTATTCATCTCATACAAATTACAATACATTTTTGCCATTGTTTTTTGTTGTTATATATATTGTTTTGATGTTGTTATTGATTCCTGGTGTTCTAGATAAAATATAATCTACACCGTGAAATATGTTTTTTTTCTTTGTAAGGACAAATTACCTTGTTTTCTCTGAAGCATTCAAACACATCCTTAGTAGTGAAGAGGATACTTGTGGACTATAGCAAAATGTTTTTAACTAAAAGCTGAGAGAGAAAAATCAATTACCTGAAACTGAGAAGGATTGTGTTACTCAGTCTCGGGCTAAGATTCTGTAACATCCCAACCTCAACCTCAGCTTACATCTCAGTTTGGATTATGGTACAGAATCTTAGCCCGAGAGTGGATAACCAGATCTCGCCCAGGTAATAGATTTAATTTGTCCAGGTGGACTCTAAGGTTTTATGTGTCAACAGTGACCACGCCCTACTTTAATAGTACACATTCATTTTCAACCCTATTCCTTAATGGCTCTCACGGTCATTTTATCAGCAGTGTTATGATGATGGCTCCAAACTTACCAAGGCTGCACGAACAGCTATACAGACTTTTGGCAAGATTGGCGACACTTTTCCTGTAGCACCTTCTACTTCTAGTAGCTCTTTAAATCCAGTCCTAGCCACAAACATATATGGATGCACACTCTCCTTCAAACCCTGTAACAAGTGTAAGATGATTAGTCATATTCATTGAATAACTAGCTGTAGTAAATACATTGTACAACAGGTTTTGGTGGTTGGGTGGCACAGTGGATAGGGCAATTGCCTTTCATCGATGCAAGACGGCAATGGTTTTATTCCATGATCTGTGCCGTAAAAAAGTTTTGGGTAACTTGATGCCTGACCATTAGTTTTTTTTCTCCAGGTACACCTTTTCCCTCCCAGATTAAAACTCTATGTATGCTTCCATTTGGACCAACAACAGGGATTAACATACAAATGTACAGTAAATATAAGTTGGAGCCATTGTTGTAAAATAAATAATGTTTATACATTGTATATATACATGTATATGTTGTACAACTGACGACCTACTATCAGACTTAATAAGTCAATGATGCAGAAAATTAAGGTATAATGTTGGTGTTATACTCTCAAGACATATCCACATAAAGATGTTTAGTAACTGTAGGTCTTCAAGAGCAACAGAGCAAAACGCAATACCTCTAGAAACAAAATCAATGAAGCAGAAAGTTTAGGTCACTTCGACCTAAATGATATAAAACTGAAGTTGTAGAATTAGTCTCTTAAGATGCACATAGACCTATGTCTGTTTGACTTCTACAGTTAAAGCAATAAAGCAAAGTTTAACAAAGGTGTATGACTTAGAAGAGCAGAAAAAGGGAGGCAACTCTAATAAACTATGGTACATAAAAAATATATAACAACTACATACCAGGAAACCTAACAATTAATCATTTTGCTTAAATTAATGCAAAAAATATTTTTACATTGTTAATCAAACAATTCTATGTTTGGTGTTATGTTATTTTGAACAAGAGTTTGTGATAAGCAAGTAAAGTAAATTATTTAATTGTATATCAATGAACAGAATACTTGCTGAAAACATTTTTTTTTATTTCCTCATGGATTGTTCTTTAGGATAATTACCGGGGCGGTAGGCATAATTTACCTCTGCTAAAGTAACCAGGATGGGGTCAAAAGGCACCTGCTCTGGTGAGGTGTCCCAGGCCAACTTGTGTTTGACTGATCCATGAAATAACCTAGAAAATAATTGTTATACATAATCGCATGATACAGTCACAAAATACAAAGTAACGATCATGTAAATCTGGATTTTGTATCAAAAATAAGTGATTTTTTTGTGTAAACAACCACCACTAGTCCAACTTGTAAATGCAAAGTACAAAATCATTAAATAATATATCAGGTCTGTGAATATCAAGGACTTATTTAGGTAAGACATTCCTTGGGAGACCCCAGATCACATCTGCTGTGTTTGATTTAATGATTGGTCTGTCTACCACTACATGCTGTTCAAAATCTAAATCTTGCCACCAACCAAGACCAAACCCACTTATTTATACTGCAATCAATTCTACAGATTCACACCTTCTTCAAATGGCATTGACATGGAACTGTGTTATAAATGACTTGCTGAAGTCAAGGATAAGACAACTAAGACGTAATTCATGTCTCAAGAGTCTTGTCTTCCACCTTGGTGATAAATTGAACTTCACAGGATATTTTTTCTGCTTGAAGCCATATGAAAGTATTCCCTACGGTATTGCTTTGTTGCTTGAGATAATCCAGTATATATGCTGGTATATGTTTAAATGTGAGTTTCCAGAAACCAAAGGCCATCTTCCTCTAAATCTATGTACACTGTAAAAGTCTTCATGGCAATATCAAGATAGAGTGACACCAGTCTAAATCGACACCTGAGAATTCTGATCTCCTTTTCTAATCCAACATGATGCTGTAATCCCTTTTCTTAGATAATTTATATTCAAATTAAATCTCAGCATTGCATTATGATAATCTCACAACTAGGGTACCCCTCTACAGTGTACGTACATCACAACTCATTACCTGTTATTTAAAAGTTGTTTAACTTACCGACAAGGTACCCCTCCATTGGTGTACACTGCAGCAAAAGCAGACTGATTCTTGGCTGGACTTTTGAACTGAAAAAAACAAACAAATAATGTGTTCCATCAGATTCAGGGTGAGTACCTCTATTGTTATAAGTTTATTAAGCAAAGGAAATATGTATACAACATAACTTAAGCTTGGGTAAGAACAGAACACCTTAAATAGATAAAAAAAAGTTGCCATGCCAATTCACCTTCTATTAAAGGATAACCTGTTTTCTCTTAATCTGTTGCTGAACAAACCATTTCAGCCAGCCCTGATTAAACTTTAGTCTATAAACCTGAATAAACTGATGCGCAATCTGGATTATCTATTTCTTCAGCCTGGAAATGTACATCATCATGTACGAATGATTCGTATGAACATTGGAATCCCCAAGGAGTTTTTCTTTTTCATTCCAGATTTTATAGTTGTCTGGTTGGTAAAAAAGAATACAACACGAAAGATAATTATAATAATAATAATAAAAATAATCTTTATTTATAAATATTGTCGTGTAAAGTTGCCAACAAATATCCGCTCTGTTTACATTGTCAACTACAGAAAATTTCGTTAGGAGATATATATTTTCAGTATGTATAGACTGGATTTTCAGGTTGTCATTTTACTAAATAGCCCCTTTAATCTTATATAATTAGGGGTAATTAAAATTAAAAGGCCTGAGTATTTTATATGTGGCACATGCATTTTCTTATTTTATGCAGTTATGAAGCATCAATCAATCTACAATCGATTTTAGTCAACTAAAACTGACTTTCCCCTAGCATCATAAAAGCGATCAATAAGATTTTTTGAAGCTTACAACTCACCGATGGTTTATTATGATCAAATTTAATTTATCAGAATTGCATTCCATTCATTGTCATTTAAAATTGCAGAAGCAGCTGAGCTTGCAATGGCACATAAGGATGATTTCCTTGTTAATTAATTGACAAAGTGCAACTTCAATATATAATCAGGTCCAGTACACTCTGCGGATTGAGCTATATAGCTGTAAAGGCCTATAATATAATAGCTCTATTGACCTATATCTGAAATAGGTCTTTTGAGCCATTTTCAAGCGATTTTCTTTTATAAGGAAAATGAAAAAAAAGTTGCTTTAAAAAGAAGATTGTATCATTAGGTTGATAACAAAAGACATTAAACATAAGTATTCTTTTTAAAAAATCGGAATTTTTTATATATGAAAAATGAAAATAAACATCTTTAACTGTATGCTTATTTTTGTAGTCAACATTATGATAAACCTTATTGATTTATTCGACTTCGCTATAATTTAATGAAAATTGAAATCTGAGAAAGTATAGCTCAATACAGCTAGAATTTATAGGTGAATATAGCTATGTAGGTCTTGATACCTATACTATATAGCTCAATCGGCAGAGTGTACTTGACCTGATTCAGTACCTTGAAAGTGTATACGGTATTAGAATGTGTATTTATAAACACAGGATAAAAAGTGTTGTAATAATATATAATTTACCTATATTATATATACATATGTATATAGATGTATTATTAATAAAAAATATTACAATTTTATCACTCAAAATCCTCAAATCAGGCCCCTGTAGTTATACTTACTGGGTCAACTGTTTTTGGGTTTAATTTAGCTGACGGTCTTGGGTGAGCAGCAGTTAGTTTCCCTATGGAACTATCAGAGGAACAGGTCAGGGAGCCCTTTTTGCCAGCTTTCCCAGCACTTGAGGGAGTTGTTTTTCTGCTCCCTGTGGCACTGCCCCTTCCTGTTCCCGATCTGGAATAGGCACTGCTTGGAGCTGAACTAGCCATCTGCAGACCGGACTTCTCCAAGAATCTTTGGAGTGTTTAAAGAGGGGAGTGTGTTTTTTTCAAAGATGTTTACGTTTAAGTTACATGCATGTTCACTTATAACTGTAAAATATACACAATTTCAATATCAAGACAACACGCGTCTGAATACCCACTTATTCACACTAATCGGGACATCTGCAGTCATGAACTCAATCTATTAAATCTGTAACTTTCCAAAACAGCATCTTCAAACCTGTTTTTGAAAGTTTATCATCAAAACTTCACCTCATGGGCTCTTGCATGTCTTGGTGAGTCTGACACGAATATTCGGAATAAAATAGACACATTTGCGTTCGTGATTTTGGTAAAACTATTGTTTCAAAAAGTCAGTCAAATGTATGAAATTAATACAGCTCACATTCCTACTATAAACTGCTGATTGTCAGACGAATTGTTGGACCAACATCAGGAAAACCGGAAATGTGGAATTTATGTTTTTAGCGGCCTAAGCGACGAAATATTTTTTTCAATGATTTCAGCGATTCACCTCTCGAGACCAAAACCGGAACTTCCGCCTTTAGTTAAAATACCTTTGCACTCGAAAACAATTACAAATTCTTTAGATTTTGTAAATACTCAGCGAAATGTGCAAGCTGAATGAGTCGTGAGAAACGCATACCGGTATGGGAAACCACGGTTCCAGCCAAGGTGGAAAAGGTAAGTCAATATATTACAGCATACCTGGAGGTGTCTCATGTTCGCGATCGTTTTGACACTGTCACTTTCCCGACTGGCGACTGTCAAGGATGTATCACTTTCACTTCAATCTCGGGTGGGTGTCACCTGTCACAAAACAGTTGTCTGTTTTCTAATATGTAAAAAGAAAAGAAAAATATCGTACTTTATAAATTTGCGAATTTTCTCTTTTGTCTTTTCCTATTTTAAGGAATGACAGTTACAGAATAAAGAGTATTTTTTTTATTGTAGCTAAAATTTCAATACACAGGTACATAGAAAATACATTTTGTTTTATATAATATGCTGTATCCGACATATACAGTGAGCTATTTCATATGTGCACACCATATTCTTTTTAACACAGCATCCAGACGGTATGAATTAAATTGTCGTATGTCTGCCCTAAATTGAGTCATTATCAAAGTATACATATGTTCATGTGCTGTAAGCATTAAACTTTAAAGGTCGGCTCTGAAATGTTAAACAGACCTATTGATGTAATAATGTCTGAGCAGGGAGGTATCCTGGGACACTTGAGAATAAAACACTGGCTTTGTTTTAATACATGTAATTATATAAAATATGTTATTTCAAAAGTGTTTACTACTAACTCTTCGCATTTAATTTATTAATAAAACAGAATACGCAGCTCCATTGCCATAGGTACAAGTATTTTGTAGTATTTTTTTTTAACATCCTAATCAATTATATAAAAGTTTCCTATACTGTCTCATGTATCAGTGTAAGTTTAAGCTTTCATGAAAATTGCAACCTATAGCAATAGTATATATTTAGATCTGTTTCATATTGTAGTTTTAATTTAAATAGATTGAAACATCAGTCCTATAAAGTTTTACATTTGGAGATATTTTTTTATTAAATTTTTGAACTATTTAAAAAGATGAATTAGCGTCGCAGAACCGGACAGTTCATATTGTTAGAGTTTCCAAACAACTTCTGTACTGTTGCATCTGCAATGTAAATCACAGGTATAAACCAGCAATAATCAATATTGATAAATGGGTGTTTTCCTTTTTAAAACATCTGTCTAATATTTTATCTACAATGTAGCATGCAACTAACTGTTCATAATTACATTACATAAATACTATGTCTTTTGGTTTTCCTAATTGAGTATCTATAGTACTTGCAAAAATTGCTTTGTCAACAGCACAACATCTACCTGTCTGTAATATTTTGAATTATGATTGAGAATTTAAATAAAACTTTAACATTCTAGATTGAATAATGTACACTGTAGTGTAGCTCAAAGATAGTTCACCCAATAATTGCTTCAAATTCAATTCCAGTTAAACACAGAAAGTCAGAGGGTAAGTTGTAAACATTTCTGTATTTCTGTATTCACCTAAGCAACTTTATCTCACATATATTTACTAAAACCAATTTATAAATACAAATTTCAATCTTTATACTAATATTTTTTGGAAATATCTATAAATTTCTTTTCACCTCCTTCACTTTCAACACAGGAAATTAATGAGATTCTCATGCATAGGCATATTATAAAATTTCTATCTTTGTTATTAAGTTACAGTAAGAGTTTTGCTTGGCCAGAATAGTTCTATTACTTTTATATATATAATAATACATGTAGCTAGTGTTTCCTACAGAATAAAAAAGGGCACTATACAAAAGATAGTTGTAAGATACACATCATAGGTTTTCATGGTAACCAACCAGGCTTCTTCTCTCTCTTCCTTCTCCAGATGTGTACAATTTTATATTTCAAGTATACATACGTACTAACCTGCGGACAGACTTTGCAAAATTCCACAAGTTCAAGATATATTTTGAGTAATGTTTCATTATGTATAACTGAACATTTCGTAAAATGACATAGTTCAGGAAAATTCCATCATATATATATATAGCATTCCTCTGTGACCAGCAAGAAATGGACTATGGAAAACCATGTTCTCAACAGAATGCACCGTGTTATTGTTTAATCAAGTTTACTTGATTTTTTTTAAAAGTCTGCAATATATCCTATATGTATTGCAATGTCAAAATATTAGCAATATACTCAACCCAAAAATACAATAATTAATTGACGAAACTACTTGTGCTAAAGCCAGCATCTTCCTTTACCAGTTTCTTTATCAGCATCTTTCATTTCTTCTGTACATGTATATGTATGTACTGTCATTTAAGCTCTAAAATGAAACCTGTGATTATACAAATGTACCAGTAAGTTTATTATATTCAACCCCATTGAATTTGGGGACACAGATATTTGAGTCCTAGACACACCTTTCCCCTGTATATGTGGTACTCACCAACTTTTTGAGAACCTATTTATGTTGTGATGGGACTCATCATCTTAATTTTTAAAAAAGATGTCCAGGTCGACCCAACTTAAAAAAAGTCGCTGTGCCCCAAAACGTGTGACATAATACATTTGGTGTGTTGTTTGGACCTCCGAAACTATCATTCTACCTTTCCATTATAAAATCTTGACAACCGAGTAATGCATGAATCACAGTCACGTGTATCTCTCATTGAACTCTGCTACCTGTGTGGTATAGTTATCTTGTCCTACGAAACGGACACCAGTAAAACTTAAACGTTTACCAAAGTTAAACAACGGTGTTGTGTGACTGATAAATGCACCTGTATGAGAGGTAGCTATATATATAGAGAGAGAGAGACATCTATGAGAGGTAGCTATATAGAGGATGTGTGTATTTTTTTATTTGGAGGGTGGAGGTAGTTGGATGGGTCACTTCAAAAACCTGTTGTTAGGATATTTGGGGAAATCATCAAAAGTTCAATTTTGTCGAGAGGATTATATAATAAATTTTTGTAAACTGTTTGATACAAGGAACAAGAGTGGAAACGGAAAGACAATTGAAGTATGATGTAGTGTCCACATCTTGAGTCATTATGTTATATGCAGCATCATCCCTTGTCAAAGGATTTCAACTTGGTATAAATGAAGTATATCATATCTCCTTGCAGGGTGGGGCATGGCACAATGGGGAAATTTTATTTTAACTTATTTGAAAGTCTAACTGCTCCTAATTATAAACAGTGGATGGACATATTTTAACCTTTAGCATGTAATTGACCTTCTAGAAAAAAGTAGTTGTGCATAGCTTGGTGGAAGACTGATTAGTGACTATAGTGCAGCAAAAAATAGGTACGAGGAGAAACAGTTGAAAATTCACCCATCAAGTGTGACTTTCGTGAGCTTTTATTATAGGTCTCATAATGTAGATTTGAATGTGTGTTAATCTCATTTGCACATGTATCTTTAATGTGTATTAATATACATGTATTCTTCTTTTCTATAGTTTACAATTGTAGCCAGCCAGTAGTTAAATCAAATGCAAAAGAATCGTACACTGTACTTTAAAATACATTTACAGATCATTTACATAGTAATTGGATAGCTAAAAAACCTTAACGTAGGTCAAACCAATTCTTATATTTGTCCCCTGGAAATTATGTGCTTTACTGTGCAAATATATGTATGCAACTACACTTATATATATATATATATATATATATATATGCCAATATAAACGTAGAATGCCCCAAATGGCCATTTTGGGTATAAACACTTATGGCTTACACTTGTATCATATGTATATATTGGTAATGCAGTTAGTGTTCTTACAAGTACTTATCAACTCCTTAAGGGATTCTAATTGGTCAAAGCCGTGTTACAGCCACTGGTGTAGTCGTCTTTAGAAGAAAAACAGATACCTATATACACTGGTACTGTCAGTGATTTTTGGGGCACAGATATTTGAGTACTGGACTCAAATTTTTCTTGTGGGCTCATGATCACCCACATTTTTAGAACCCAAGCATCTCTTGGTAATGATATTTATACCACATTTTAAAAATGCATGGTGTACATGTTCAGAAATCACCGACAGACTTTAGCTAGATCTGTGTTCTACTTTACAGATGCAGCTTACAGAAGTATTCATGGGCATTGCTGTAAACTGATGGGCATGTTATTGAATTGTTTTAAATGATTTCCTGATTTCAAAAGTAATTAAGAATTGTTACTATGAGCTAGATCTGTCTTCTCTACAATGTTTCCAATCATGTGATCACTTATGTTGGGGCTCCTCAAAGCCGAAACTGCAACACACTTTTGATAGAAAACGTTTGTAAAGTTGTAATTTTTCAGGTCTGTTACATAGCTTTTTGATAGTCAGTAATTATACCAGTATCCTGTTCTTGTTTAAGACCTGCGAACACGCTACACACTACCAATATTATAACTATTTTCAGATGGTTTATTTAAATATACACATATGAACCACATACGTATTACCTGTACCTGGCTTTCAGGCAGCAGATGTGTAGCATATGTTCAAGATTTCATAATAATTTATAATCAGAACATAAAATAGGCTAGTAGGTAACAACAGATTTTAACCCCGGAAGCCTGCTATCAGCGATTGCAAAATTTTGCATTACCGGTATACGTTTTTGGCTCAAACATTGTACTTTTTTTTATACCCCAGGGCTCCTCTCAGGATTTTCAACAATTAATGCAGCAGACATTTGTCACATCATTATGCAATAATTAATATTGAGTTTGATACTTAATTTAGCTAGGATTAGAATGTTATTTTCTGGTAAACAGTACTTGTCATGTACATCTAAGTTGAATAGAGATAGCTGCTGTTTACTCTGATCCACCATGAAATGGGGACGAATATAGCATATTGCACACATATGTCCATCCTGCCATACAAATATTGCCAGTACTTACATGAGCTATATATAGCTAGGAGCTTGAGATAATACTAATAAAAAAGAAATACAACATTTATATAGCGCCCTTTTTAATTTGTAAAATTACTCTAAAGCGCTTTACAACATACATGTATGGATAATAGTAATAGTTATAATTGTGAAACAAAAACAAAGGCTTACAATCACTTTTATACATCTAAGCAAGCAATGTGCACATAATTGAACAAATAAAGGGTGGTATTTTACATGATGTCTTTGCAGAGACCCTAAAATGCAGACGTGAAGAGGTGTCCTTCTTGAATTTGGCCAGGGTATTTGACTTTCTAAATCACTAAGATGTGGCTTAATATACAGTGAAATGCAACAGATACATTCAATCAGATCCTATATATATAATGGACTATTGTATATTAGGACTATTTTTGTGTGCAAGAACAAAGAGTTTATCAGATAAACATATAAGTTTTGAGATTGGTGTTCTGTCCATTTCCACTCTTACACCTTCACTTTTCATTTTATTGTAATAAAACTTATAGTATAAGAGTATAAGTATTCATGCACCCTATGTAAATACCTGTTATAGCATGTTCATATACATCTGAATGACAGGGTCATATATATATAAATATCTTAAGGTCAATGCAAAGTCACTGTTATTATAAAAAGAAATTTATTGTCATCGTTCTATCTTCATTTCTCTGATATGGATGAAACTAAAGAAAAATGTTTGATACACAATATTCTTAACAAGTTCAGTGTAGGAATGTAATGGATGCACCATTATAGTGTCATTGTACATGTGATATCAGAACACAATACTCTAAACAAGTTCAGTGTAGGAGAGTAATGAATGTACCATTATAGTGTCATTGTACATGTGATATCAGAAAAGTGATTCATTCGGTTACACATAAAAGTTTGTAACTGTGATAAAAACTGGGGTCCCTAGCACTTATTTTTACATATTATTTTGCTTAATCATTGTGTCCATCTTAACTTTCGTTTCTGGAGATTTATAATTTTGGAATCCAAAAGGACTGATCTTTCTAACTCTTCGATGCATAGATGTGCAATAGGAATTTTAAGAAGTTTCTAAGGTCAAGGTCACGATACATGTACAAACCGTTGGGGGTATACATTCCTTATATTGGAATAAAAATAACTAATTTTAAATTTGACATGACGATACACTATTATATTTAGATTTGATATTCTGACCATTACACTATAATATTTAGATATGCAAATTTTGAAGGTCAAGAGAAGTCCATGAAGCTGATGATATATTTATATATAGTTTTCAAATATTGTAATTCATTTTGGAAAAGACTAATTAAAGCTTAATAAGATCATAAGATTTTTAAATGTACTTTTATATTTGTATGTGTTTATTGTTGTCTAAATTTCTAAAAGAAACAAATTGATTAAAGCCATGTTATGGATATAATGAAATTGAATTACACCTATATAGTAATTAAGTTATCTTATCATTGTATAAAGCTGATACCATCTATCACTGGCATGGGAATATTATCTATAAATAGAATGACTTTCATGTCGGCTATTATGATCATTGGGGCAGTATAGTTGAATTCATAATGAATCAATTCATATCAAAGCCATCATTTCTGTTAAAGAAATCAATATTTTTCATTTTTCCATAAAAGTTTCAGTGACTGTTATTGGTTATCTGCAAGTTTTGACGTTTATTAAATGTTTGTTTCAAGCCTAGGAAGTAATCAATGCCTGTAGATTTGAATTTTGCCTGTTAGACTTCAGGTCACAGTGTAGGACTAGGGCTTATGTAGAACTGATCACAGTGTAGGACAGGGACGTATGTAGAACTGATCACAGTGTAGGACAGGGACCTACGTAGAACTGATCACAGTGTAGGACTGGGACGTATGTAGAACCGATCACAATGTAGGACAGGGACGTATGTAGAACTGATCACATTGTAGGACTGGGACGTATGTAGAACTGATCACAGGGTAGGACTAGAACGGATGTAGAACTGATCACAGTGTAGGACAGGGAGCTATGTAGAACTGATCACAGTGTAGGACTAGAACGTATCTAGAACTGATCACAGTGTAGGACAGGGACCTACGTAGAACTGATCACAGTGTAGGACTGGGAAGTATGTAGTACTGATCACAGTGTAGGACTAGGGCATATGTAGAACTGATCACAGTGTAGGACTAGGGCGTATGTAGAACTGATCACAGGGTAGGACTAGAACGGATGTAGAACTGATCACAGTGTAGGACAGGGACCTACGTAGAACTGATCACAGTGTAGGACTGGGACGTATGTAGAACCGATCACAATGTAGGACAGGGACGTATGTAGAACTGATCACAGTTTAGGACTGGGACGTATGTAGAACTGATCACCGTGTAGGACTGGGACGTATGTAGAACTGATCACAGGGTAGGACTAGAACGGATGTAGAACTGATCACAGTGTAGGACAGGGAGCTATGTAGAACTGATCACAGTGTAGGACTAGGGCTTATGTAGAAATGATCACAGTGTAGGACAGGGACGTATGTAGAACTGATCACATTGTAGGACTGGGACGTATGTAGAACTGATCACAGGGTAGGACTAGAACGGATGTAGAACTGATCACAGTGTAGGACAGGGAGCTATGTAGAACTGATCACAGTGTAGGACTGGGACGTTTGTAGAACTGATCACAGTGTAGGACTAGGGCTTATGTAGAAATGATCACAGTGTAGGACAGGGACGTATGTAGAACTGATCACAGTGCAGGACTAGAACGTATGTAGAACTGATCACAGTGTAGGACAGGGACCTATGTAGAACTGATCACAGTGTAGGACTGGGAAGTATGTAGAACTGATCACAGTGTAGGACTGGGACGTGTGTAGAACTGATCACAGTGTAGGACTAGGGCATATGTAGAACTGATCACACTGTAGGACTAGGGCGTATGTAGAACTGATCACACTGTAGGACAGGGACATCTGTAGAACTGATCACAGTGTAGGACTAGGACCTATGTAGAACTGATCACAGTGTAGGACTGGGAAGTATGTAGAACTGATCACAGAGTAGGACTAGGGCATATGTAGAACTGATCACACTGTAGGACTAGGGCGTACGTAGAACTGATCACAGTGTAGGACTAGGGCGTATGTAGAACTGATCACAGTGTAGGACAGGGAGCTATGTAGAACTGATCACAGTGTAGGACTATGATGTATGTAGAACTGATCTCAGTGTAGTACTGGGACGTATGTAGAACTGATCACAGTGGAGGACTAGGGCGGATTTAGAACTGATCACAGTGTAGGACTGGGACGTATGTAAAACTGATCACAGTGTAGGACATGGACGTATGTAGAACTGATCACAGTGTAGTACTGGGATGTATGTAGAACTGATCACAGTTTAGGACTGGGACGTATGTAGAACTGATCACAGTGGAGGACTAGGGCGGATTTAGAACTGATCACAGTGTAGGACTGGGACGTGTGTAGAACTGATCACACTGTAGGACTAGGGCGTACGTAGAACTGATCACAGTGTAGGACTAGGGCGTATCTAGAACTGATCACAGTGTAGGACAGGGACCTACGTAGAACTGATCACAGTGTAGGACTGGGACGTATGTAAAACTAATCACAGTGTAGGACTGGGACGTATGTAGAACTGATCACAGTGGAGGACTAGGGCGGATTTAGAACTGATCACAGTGTAGGACTGGGACGTGTGTAGAACTGATCACACTGTAGGACTAGGGCGTATGTAGAACTAATCACAGTGTAGGACTGGGACGTGTGTAGAACTGATCACAGTGTAGGACTGGGAAGTATGTAGTACTGATCACAGTGTAGGACTAGGGCATATGTAGAACTGATCACACTGTAGGACTAGGGCGTACGTAGAACTGATCACAGTGTAGGACTAGGGCGTATGTAGAACTGATCACACTGTAGGACAGGGACATCTGTAGAACTGATCACAGTGTAGGACTAGGGCTTATGTAGAACTGATCACAGTGTAGGACTGGAATGTATGTAAAACTGATCACAGTGTAGGACTGGGAAGTATGTAGAACTGATCACAGAGTAGGACTAGGGCATATGTAGAACTGATCACACTGTAGGACTAGGGCGTATGTAGAACTAATCACAGTGTAGGACTGGGACGTGTGTAGAACTGATCACACTGTAGGACTAGGGCGTATGTAGAACTAATCACAGTGTAGGACTGGGACGGGTGTAGAACTGATCACAGTGTAGGACTAGGGCATATGTAGAACTGATCACAGTGTAGGACTGGACGGATGTAGAAATGATCACAGTGTAGGACAGGGACGTATGTAGAACTGATCGCAGTGTAGGACTGGGACGTATGTAGAACTGATCCCAGTGTAGGACTAGGACGTATGTAGAACTGATCACACTGTAGGACAGGGACATCTGTAGAACTGATCACAGTGTAGGACTATAACTAAGGACGTATGTAGAACTGATCACAGTGTAGGACTAGGACGTATGCAGAACTGATCACAGTGCAGGACTGGGACGTATGTAGAGCTGATCACACTGTAGGACTAGGGAGTATGTAGAACTGATCACAATGTAGGACTAGGGCGTAGGTAGAACTGATCACAGTGTCGGACAGGGACGTATGTAGAACTGATCCCAGTGTAGGACTACGGCGTATGTAGAACTGATCCCAGTGTAGGACTACGGCGTATGTAGAACTGATCCCAGTGTAGGACTACGGCGTATGTAGAACTGATCACAGAGTAGGACTGGGACGTGTGTAGAACTGATAACAGTGTAGGACTAGGACGTATGAAGAACTGATCACCGTGTAGGACTAGGACGTATGCAGAACTGATCACAGTGTAGGCACAGGACGTATGTAGACCTGATCACAGTGTAGGACAGGGAGGGACATCTGTAGAACTGATCACTGTAGAACTGATCACAGTGGAGGACTGGGACGTATGTAGAACAGATCACAGTGTAGGACTGGACGGATGTAGAAATGATCACAGTGTAGGACAGGGACGTATGTCGAACTGATCACAGTGTAGGGCTAGGGCGTATGTAGAACTGGTCACAGTGAAGGACAGGGACATATGTAGAGCTGATCACAGTGTAGGACAGGGACGTATGATCACAGTGTAGGACTGGGACGGGTGTAGAACTGATCACAGTGTCGGACAGGGACGTATGTAGAAATGATCACAGTGTAGGACTGGACGGATGTAGAAATGATCACAGTGTAGGACAGGGACGTATGTCGAACTGATCACAGTGTAGGGCTAGGGCGTATGTAGAACTAATCACAATGTAGGACTAGGGCGTATGGAGAACTGATCACAGTGGAGGACTGGGACGTATGTAGAACAGATCACAGTGTAGGACTGGGGCGTATGTAGAACTGATTACAGTGTAGGACTAGGATGTGTGTAGAACTGATCACACTGTAGGACTAGGGAGTATGAAGAACTGATCACAGAGTAGGACTGGGCTGTATGTAGAACTGATCACGCTGTAGGACAGGGACATCTGTAGAACTGATCACTGTAGAACTGATCACAGTTTAGGACTATAACTAAGGACGTATGTAGAATTGATCACAGTGTAGGACTAGAACGTCTGTAGAACTGATCACAGTGTGGGACTAGGATGTATGTAGAAGTGATCACAGTGGAGGACTGGGACATATGTACAACAGATCACAGTGTAGGACTGGAATGTATGTAGAACTGATCACAATGTAGGACAGGGACGTATGATCACAGTGTAGGACTGGACGGATGTAGAAATGATCACAGTGTAGGACTAAGACGTATGTAGAACTGATCCCAGTGTAGGACTAGGACGTATGACGTGTGTAGAACTGATCACACTGTAGGACTAGCGCGTATGTAGAACTGATCACCGTGTAGGACTAGGACGTATGACGTGTGTAGAACTGATCACAGTGGAGGACTAGGATGTATGTAGAACTAATCACAGTGTAGGACTGGGGCGTATGTAGAACTGATAACAGTGTAGGACTGGGATGGATGTAGAACTGATCACAGTCTAGGACTGGGACGTATGTAGAAATGATCACAGTGTAGGACAGGGACGTATGTCGAACTGATCACAGTGTAGGGCTAGGATGTATGTAGAACTGACCACAGTGTAGGACTGGGACGTATGTGGAACTGATCACAGTGTAGGGCTAGGGCGTATGTAGAACTGGTCACAGTGAAGGACAGGGACATATGTAGAGCTGATCACAGTGTAGGACAGGGACGTATGTCGAACTGATCACAGTGTAGGGCTAGGATGTATGTAGAACTGCTCACAGTGTAGGACTGGGATGGATGTAGAACTGATCACAGTCTAGGACTGGGACGTATGTAAAACTGATCACAGTGTAGGACAGGGACGTATGATCACAGTGTAGGACTGGGGCGTATGGAGAACTGATCACAGTGGAGGACAGGGACATATGTAGTGTAGGACTAGGACGTATGTAGAAATGATCACAGTGTAGGACTGGAATGTATGTAAAATTAATCAAAGTGTAGGACTGGGACGTGTGTAGAACTGCTCACAGTGAAGGACTAGGGCGCATGTAGAACTGATCACAGTACTGATCACAGTGTAGGACTGGGGCGTATGGAGAACTGATCACAGTGGAGGACTATAACTAAGGACGTATGTAGAACTAATCACAATGTAGGACTAGGGCGTAGGTAGAACTGATCACAGTGTGGGACTAGGATGTATGTAGAACAGATCACAGTGTAGGACTGGGCCGTATGTAGAACTGATCACCGTGTAGGACTAGGACGTATGCAGAACTGATCACAGTGTAGTACTGGGAAGGATGTAGAACTGATCACAGTACTGATCACAGTGTAGGACTCAGTGTAGGACTATAACTAAGGACGTATGTAGAATTGATCACAGTGTAGGACTAAGACGTATGTAGAACTGATCACGCTGTAGGACAGGGACATCTGTAGAACTGAACACAGTGTAGGACTATAACTAAGGACGTATGTAGAATTGATCACAGTGTAGGACTATGTAGAACTGATCACAGAGTAGGACTGGGATGTATGTAGAGCTGATCACACTGTAGGACTAGGGCGTATGGAGAACTGATCACCGTGTAGGACTAGGACGTATCTAGAACTGATCACAGTGTAGGGCTAGAACACTAGGACGTATGTAGAGCTGATCACAGTGTAGGACAGGGACATATGTAGAGCTGATCACAGTGTAGGACTAGGATGAATGTAGAACTGATCACAGTATAGGACTAGGACGTATGTAGAAATGATCACAGTGTAGGACAGGGACGTATGTCGAACTGATCACAGTGTAGGCACAGGACGTATGTAGACCTGATCACAGTGTAGGACTAGGGCGTATGTAGAACTGATCACAGTGAAGGACAGGGACATATGTAGAAATGATGAAAGTCTGCAGCTGGGATGTATATTTTAAGGCATTCATGTGAGTTGCAGTTACTCCAGTCACTTTACTCATTACTGATTAGCATATATCGTAGCTATGGAAAGTATACACGGTAAAAAATGTTTCACATTGTTTTTGGCGTGGCAATCAAGCTAAAGCAGTTGACAAATGTCAGATGATCATGCTTTGTATCACATTTGTTGGGCATTGAAGTATGGATTAAACCTTTAAAATTAAGATACATTTATGGATACAGGAAAAAATCATATAAACAACAATAGCATTTTTCGTGAAGCCAGTGGTCAATTTCTGCTTGACTGGCTACTTTCACCCAGTTGAGAAGTCACATTGTTTTTCAAGAAACTGTTGTCCAGATAACTGGTTTATGTGTTTTGTGAGGCACAGGAGTCTAGTGGTAGGACGCTGGACTCGTAACCATAGGGTCATAGGTTTGAATCCTGTCATGACACTGTTGTATCCTTGAACAAGATACCTTACTCCGCTTGTTCCAGTCTACTTAGCTGTAAATGAGTACGTGGTTGGGCAGCGCTGGAATTGTTGAATGCTAGCTGTTAGCGCCGAAATGACATCACCAGCTATACGTATGCTCCGCAGGAAGTTGAGAAAGATATTGGCTGGTTGCAAAGGCCGAATAATATTAACCACAGTTTATAAATTTGTGAACCGCTTTGAGATGGCCTAGGTTGCGATATTCTATAAGCGGTATAGAAGAACCTCAAATTATTATCATTAATCATTTTCATAGTGGTTCATGTTGTATCCTATGCTTTATTCAATTGAATCTAATAACATGTTTACAAGTCCGGGGGGGATCCCTTCTTGCCTTTCCCTGCTTTAAAATCTGAAGAATACCATTGCTAATGAAAGCCTCTTTATAAATGCGTTTCTATGGCTGTTGTCACAGGCACATGTTTTAAGTAACACAAAAGAGTTCCAGTGGTTAGTAACATTCAATATGGATGTCTGTTTTCTCTCTTTGCTCCCTGGCAACCAGTGTGAAAACAGAAACGATCACATTTTGAACACAGAAAATAACCGTAATAATGTAAATTTCTGAATGAATTTAAATAATTGTAACGACAATTTGCCAAAGTCATGCATTTTTCATAGAAATTCGTGCGGATATTGCTGTTATTTCTTCTGGTTTTGTCTGTTGATTTTTGTCGGTCTTTTAAAGTGAAATGCTAAAATTCATGTACAGATATGTACGACCGGTTTAGTATGATTTTGACTAAGCTGCAAGCATTTCATAAAAATAAAACGTTATTTAAATAAAAGTATGCACTCAAGGCTAAAGTTAGAGATCATTTATGATAAAGCAGTTTTCTTGTGATGTAACTAAAAGGGCATGTGACCTCAAAAGCTGGTCGGCATTGATGTACATGTAATGTTAGCATGTCGAAAATAGAAAAATGATCAAGATGTGGAAGGAAATTTTATGCATTTTCATAGGTTTGTTATAATGAAACACATAAATAATAATGAAATGAATCGTCAATAGTGAAGTAAATTTGTTTGAATAAATTGCACTGATTTATAATCATTATCTTATAATAGTTTAATATCTATACACATGTATGCAAGTATCATCACTGAAGAATTCAGGAAGTGATGACCACCACCAGGCTAAGCTAGCCAGCCATGGGTTGAATCTACATTAACCATGAATTCACTTCCAAATGAAGTACTTCAGTCTTAAATACGCATTTACACATATGTATTGCTGTGTACAGGTAGGTTATATTAGGCACTTACATATACACCTGTCAAAGATTATTGATCAGCTGACACGAGCAGTACATGTTCTCTGACCAATGATGGACACGCATATGGACAGCAGCTTATTTATATTAGTTACCTCCATGATTTCATCCTGTTTTTGAAAAATAATACTGTGAGTGTATTGATTTGTAGTATGATTTCAATGAAATATTAATGCATTAAAAAAAAACACTTTTATCCCTAGGTGTAGAACTTTAAATAGGTGTTCCAAGAGAAAACATCGGTGACAGTCTGAATACTTGATAAAGTAGGAGCCAGGAGTAGAGGATTTTGTACATTATATATATCTGTGTATCAATTTCATTTCAACTTCAAGGACATACTGTATTAATTGTTTCTGTGATAGAAACCAGTTGTTTAAGGTGGGTGTTTCTGTGATAGAAACCAATTATTTAAGGTGGGTGTTTCTGTGATAGAATCCAATTGTTTAAGGTGGGTGTTTCTGTGATAGAAACCAATTGTTTAAGGTGGGTGTTTCTGTGATAGAAACCAATTGTTAATGCAGATGTTTTACTGGTAGACATCAATTTCTTTATGCAGAAGTTTTTGTGATAGACACCAATTGTTTTATGTGGATGTTTTTGTGGTAGACACCGATTGTTTTATGTGGATGTTTTTGTGGTAGACACACATTTTTTAATATGAATATTTTTGTGATAGACATCAATTGCTTTATGTGGATGTTTCTATAGTAGACATAAAATTACTGTGTGTGGATGTTTATATGCAGGTGGCCATGGTAAAGACACCACAGTTTGTGGTGAGGATCTCAGCATTGATGGGTTGAGATTGTAACTCTGGTCGACATGATAGCAGTCATTGAATTGCTGTGTTGCATGTTCCCTGAGCTGTAAAAAAAACCTTTTTAATTTCTTTGCTAATGCGGGTTCTATATATAGGCTTACAATGTAATTAAGCTTTTAGTATCTGGTGGTGCTTACTTAAGCCATCACACAGAATCTGGATCCCATAAACAGCAACAAGCCTGCAAATGTCACCATAATCTAGATAAGTTCCGTTCCCAATTTCGCTTCACAATAATTGAAATGGATCGTTACTTCTGCGTCGCTGTCCAAGTACACAGACATGATGCTAGGTATTGAAAGGCCAAAAAGAAATGGTTTCCGAGACCTAATGCTTTTAGCTGCCACATATGCATCTGTTTAATGCATCAACATAATAATGGTTTTTCCCCGATGATAACAGTTTTATTGGGACGATTTGACCTTCAAATCATCATTGTTGCAGAAGCAAACTTTTGCGTTATGAACAATCTGAAAGGTTAAGTAAAAATCTTTTGGTTCTGTGATTTTCATAGATGGCAAAATACATTTTTTACTACTCATAGACAATGTCATGAAATGGAACACAAGCGCTTCATTTAGATGTGTAAGGTGCTTTTGTGATCTGTCATTACTGTTTATAGCTACATGCCAGATTACCAAGTCTTCAATGTTCTTTTGGTGCTGAACTTTTTGCAACACTTGAAGAAAGTTGTTCAGAGAAAACTGACCAATTGTGAGACAGTCCGATAAATTTAATATTCCAGTTTCTGTGCCTTATGAATTGATCAGTGATACAGAAAGTGCATGTCTTCTACTGGAAGGAAACCAGTCTATTACTGGTTTTTACTTCCCACCTTACTTGTAGCCATTTTTACAGCTTGATAGGCTGGAGCTTCAAACTTCCACATCTTTCATCAGTAGCCACTTCAACAAAAAGTAATGTCACCTCTTTTTTCAATTTTTTATCAACATGAACACTACATTCAACCATATTATGATTTGTAAACATGTGACTGTTATCCAACCTGATTGTTTATATTTGTTTCTATGTGGAAGTCAATATTAAAAATGTTAGATTTTTGCATATTTTTGTTGTACATTCAAAACACAAGCAAACACTAGAATAACACCTTTAAAGGGAGATAATTCTGGAAGATTTTCTTATAGTATTTTCCACGGTGAAATTTAAGGGTTCAATACAGTGAAAATGAAGTTAATATCTTTCTACTGTTAAAGTTATATATATATATATATATATATATAACACTTTGGATTAATGGTTATTTTCACCAATAAAACTGACCAATCTGATAGTGAAGTACATTATTGTGAAAAATAACCAACAATGGTTTCTGTCAATTGTGATGATACAATAGCCTTGATGATCTGTTGTTATTGTGACGCCCCAATCACATTCTTTGCGTCAGTATATTTTGGTGAGAGATTGATGGATTGTCTGTTCTCAGGAGCCAATGTCTTTATAAAGAAAAGAAAAACACTGAATTTTCTTGGCTTTTTGATGAATAACTTTCACAAGTCGCTTGAATATTTTGATATTTTTGCACAAGTGTGCAAAATATCTTGACTTACTGACATACTAGGTATTAATACCATACATGCATGGCAGATGTCGCCTTCAAGGAATAAATCTGACCAGGGAGTTACTATCCTTAAGTATCCCTTTACCACTGCCAAAAACTGTATCTAAGTGTTGAAATCAGTACTTTGCAGGGCTTTTATGAGAAATAATAATGACGATATAAACAAGATATAATCAACAACAGTGTTCCAATTGGATATAAAACCAGGGGGCCAGACCGGGATTTAAATTGGCCCAATTGTGCTACAGTTATATCCAAACAGAAATCAAAAGGTTGGTTATACTGTATAAAACACAGTGGAGTGGGACTCTGATCCTTAACTTATTCACCCCTGAAGACACATTTAAACTCTTCCAATTCATAGGTTGGAATAGTTCATTATGAAATTTCAGGGATGAATGAGTTAAAAACAAAATATTTTTTGTTCATTCTCCATCATTGCATGAAATGAACATATTACATTAATTCAGTGATGAAATATCTATTTTTTTCTCGAAACTGAAGTTTGTTATCAAATACAGTAGGAGGATAATCTCATGTGCTTGATTGATTTTTAAATAGCATTGAAACTGGGTCACATCTTTAGGTAGTCAAATCTTAATAATAATTGTTCATCCATTATGACATGGAGGCTAATATGATCTCAAATCATGATTACCCTAGGCCTGGCCTCTTGAATTTATAATTGACTGATAGTAACTTGGACATTTTTTGTCTGCACGTGAGTGGAAACATAATTTCATTGTGCATGTATTTCACATTTACATGATTATATTGGCATTAGAGGGTGGAGATAAACCAGCCTGGCTACATACAGAACAGTTGAGGGGAGAATACCCATCACCCTATAGCTAATCATAGTTATTTAGGAGGGCGCTATGAAATTGCATCACTAAACATTTCTATTGGCAGATTTTTCTACACACCCACTCCGTAGGAGATTGTACTAGTACTGATCATATACGTATTTTCAGAAGTGGGTATATATATAATGTTGAGTATTTCGCTGAGTCGAAAGATTTCTGCAGTGAAATCAGGTAGTGAAAAGACTCTCATGAAAAGTCACTTTATTTATATATAATATTTAACACAGTGTAAGCAAATACATTGTGCATATATATATATAGATTCTGCCTTAGGTCTGTCAATCATACAATATAACATACAAAGGACCTGACTCAGGTATTCGAAAGTTGTTGGGACAAATAAAACAGATTGGGATTTAAGGTACTTGAGATGAACAGACTCTTTCATGGAATGTGTAATAGTCAAGTTTCAGCATGAAAGAATATTTTCACTGTCTAAACCATTGAAGCGGGGATCCCCCGGATTAGACTGTTAAAATCTTGGCCCTTAAGACAGGATTTCCCTGTCCATTTGACACACTTTCTTATTGATTCAATTTCTTTTATGCTTAACACTTACTTAAAATTTCTTGTTCATGTAAAAACAGGACTGGCTATTATAAACAGATATGCCAGAATTGGTTAAGTCTTCAGAGTAGGATATGAAAATTGTTATTTTGCATAAAGTGATGACATTTTCCAAATAAGTTAAATTTAATGTTTATCAGAGGGTACAAATTAAATGAAGATTAGTATATACCAGGCAGGTATATTTTCCCAACCTACAATTGTATCAATAAATGCAAACTCGTCAAGTGTATGAAAATATATATATATAAATGTAGAAATAATCTGTCTCTTGCAAAAATATTTTCCAAATTAGTTAAATTTAATGTTTATGAGAGGGTGAAAATTAAATGAAGATTAGTATATACCAAAAACACAAGCGTATACCATAGTTTTTATTAATAGTTAACCTATTCACCCCTGAAATTTCATAATGAACTTTTCCAACCTTTGAATCGGGAGAGTTGAAATTTGTCTTCAGGGGTGAATGAGTTAAAGAGTACTGTTGCATCTGAGTTATGATTACAGAAGAGTTCCCGACTCAGAGATGTTTTGAGTACCCTCCATTCTATATAACAGTGGAGTGAGGAGTATCTTTGGCTTGGAGTAACTTCCTTTTCAGTTTTTCGTAGCTATATAATTATGATGATAAGGCTTTGAGGTCTGTAAATTGAACACTCATTTTGATGCTTAGCTTATTCAATTCCTTGATGGCAGCACTGGTTAAGTGAAGGCATCACAATGTAAAGCTGCTTATTTGTTCGACGTCTGCAAATATTTTCCGTTTTTAAAATTAAAAAAAAAAAAAATCTGATTTCAAACATTCAAATCTCAAGCAATCATAATAATTCAGTAAAATGCATTGCAACATGTGTTTCATGGTATACTTCTTTTGAAAAGGACTTAAATAAATTTCTCACAATATTGACAACGGCAATAAAACAGTTTAACTTGTTGGTATCGTTTACCTTAATTACAAGCGGAAATCTCAAATAAAAGTCACATGTGAATTACGAACAAAATCAGTAAGGTGTAAATTGCAAATGCTTGTCAGTGTAAACCACAAGTGTAAATGACAAATTTTAGTCAAAAGTGTAAAAAAAAAACCTGTCAGAATGACTTTAGTGTAGGATTTGATTGTAGTTCTGTAAAGTGATTGAAGCCATATGGGCAATTACCCCATAAAAGAAATTCTAAGTCAATTATCTGGGAGTTAAGTTGTAATGGATTTGACATCAAATGCCATAAACATTTTTGCATACTAAATAGATTTTTTATTACAGGCTTAAAACTGTAGCAGTATTGTAATCGTACTTCAGGATCTTTTGACATTTGACCTGACCTTTAGTTTTGACATTTGACCTGACCTTTAGTTCTATCTAAAGTATGGTGTTTATAAAAAAAATAGTTTTTTGTATGAATATTTCATGGGGCAAGTATTGATGGAAATTCATTTATCAGAAGTTGTCCCTCTGAGATGGTCGCAGACATTGAACATTAATGTAAGAGGATTTTATCAGAAATTCTCAATCTGATTTGGGTCCCAGACATTGGAGGATGATAAGAGGCTTGCTTTTGCAGGTGCAGGCCGGTGTCTCTCTGAGTAGATCACATTGGTAGAAGTCTGCCTAAGGCTTGCTTCCGAAATTGTCGTTCTGTGACATTCTGTCCCCAATGTTGATCCAGGTTCAATTAAGAGGCTTGCTTAGGTGGAAGTTTGTCAAAGGCTTGCTTTCAAAATTTACCTCCAGTTTCAGTTAGTCAATTTTTGTCCGGGTTTAAAAGAAGCTTGCCTGAAAAGTTGTTCCGCTAAGTTGGTCCCGTATGTTTATAAGAAGCTTGCCTCTGCGTTTTCCTCAGTGGCTGGATCTGAGGGCCTAGACTGTGGCGTTCCCGTACACACCTGCATCAGCTGTGTGGTTAATCTATACACTGCATCTCATTTTGATATAAACAATTACTGTCTATCTCCACATGTCAGCATCAGTTTCACTAGTACACACCCAGTTTCATAATAAATCTAAAAAAGATGTAAGAAACTTCCTCAATTTAAAGGCCAATAAACAATGCATGTTGCCGACAGAATGGACAGTTTGTAATTAATATAAACTCACATGGATACCGAGAGTTGCCTCCCTTCGTCTCAGAAAATTGGCTTAGAACCTAACGTTGCAATGAATAAAAGACCTGTTATAAGTATATAGGTCACTGACCATATTGTATCAAGGGATTTTTTTTTTCATTGTTTACTGTGAGTTAAATGTAGGCCCAGTCAAAACATGAATTTAAGAATTTCTACATGCATAAATAGTATATGCCACTGCAGCCTGATATACCAGATATTTCAAATCTCTTATTTAGGATAATAATTTAGTATCCCAGACTTTTCTGTCAAATCTTGAATTTATTATGATATTGTATAAAGGGATTTGGTTTTTTCATTGTTTACTGCGAGTTAAATGTAGGCCCAGTCAAAACATGAATTTAAGAATTTCTACATGCATAAATATCATTGAATAGTATATGCATGATATACCAGATTTTTCAAATCTCTTATTTAGGTTAATCTGTATCTTGAATACCTATTGCTACTAAGTTATAGCTATAATGTTTGTCAGGTAATATTATTATAAGTATATATACATATACCTACTGGAACGGTTTAACGTTTTGGAAGAGTAATTCCAGTGCTCTTTCTACTAAATGTAGATAACTTAAGGATGTGCTACCTTAATCTGTCGTTTGCATCTTTATTTCAAGAGAGTTCCATATCTTAACAGACACTTACATGTATATATATATATAGATCGTATTTGACCGCAAATAAGACCAATATGTCTTTGACAAGATCATATATTAGCCTTTTTGACACAGCAAGTTGAAATTAGGAACACAAAATGCATGTGTAAATTTTGATTAAAGAATGACATTTCTGAATTTATATAATGATTGTTGAAAAGTTGTTCAGGGAAGTAACTCTTTAGTCTTAAACAAATTACAAGGCTGAAGCATAATGGTACAGTAGGATAGATCTTTAAAACCTCCTTTTGTAATGTATATATATACATTGTATATGAATGTATAATCTGCAAAATATAAACTTTGGAAGACTGTACCTGATAATTACTGTCCAACATAAAAAATAACCTTATCCAGTCCTTTATATGATTTAATCAATTTTAATTAAAATATGATGCAAAATTTATATGATTTAATCAATTTTAAAATATGATGCAAAATTGGAAATGTTTGACATCTACTATAAATTTACACTGAATCATTTTTTATGGGGTTTTTTTGTCATTTAAAAGAAGATTCCCGTTGTTTTACAACTGGATTTTATTCCATCACATTTTCTGTTCTATATTGAGGGAATAGAGCAGTGAAAAAATCCTCTGGTCTGCTAAACAGATCAGTCTGGTGCTTGGTACTTTAATCTCGGCCTGGCACTCGGAGCCAAGGCAAGCAGGCTTATCTCTCCGAGGGCCTGACGAAGAACGTATCACTGTAGCCTGGAGACTGGCTCCTCACTGCTTGTCCGTGTAGAGATATATGTGTACTTGTACTGAGCAGGTGATGAAATATTTGAATTGGTGTACATCTCTCACTCACTGAAATATTGGGCTGGAATTTTATGAGTGTTTATATATATATCAGACTTTTTGAATGTAATAAAGGATTGATATTTTTATGGCATTTATTACAAATTTTAAAAATATGTAGATATATTTGATGCAATAGAATGACTTAACTGATAATTGATGATTTATAATCAGTAGTGTATTATGTTTAATGCTTTAATTTCACAAAATCAAATTTCATAATGATGTTCCTGGAACAAATTAATGGGGGTTTAAATTTCATGTGACACCATCAAATAGTCAATTGTTTTAGTCATTAGTTTCGACACGGAATTAGATAAGTCCGTGGTTTCGACTTCGGTAACAGGGAATAGGAAACCATTTAAGTCCATACACGTGGGTAACACTTTCTGGATTATTTCTGAGTCAGACATGAAATGCCTGTTTAATTGCCTTCGGAATAAACATGTTATGAGTCCTTCAATCATTGTGGTTAGTTAGATGGCTTGTTGACTTCTATTGATTTGACATTTATGTCAACAACATGGTTTAGACTGTTCACACTAGTAGATCCACATGAAGCAATGTACTGGTTCAGACTGAATCTTTAGTACTTTAGTAGGAATATATATAGTCAAAGTTATTGGATTACTGATTTCATTTCAGTAATTATTACCATATTTTAATTAAGTCGACATTTTTAGCTCACCTGGCCTGAAGGGCCAAGTGAGCTTATGGCATGGTGCAGCGTTCGGCGTCGGCCCGGCGTCAGCTTTTTACTTTAAACAACTTCTTCTGAATAACCAAGAAGCACAGGCTGATGATATTTGGCCAGTAGTATGCTGGGATGAAGAGCTACCAAGTTTGTTCAAATGAATGACCTTGACCTACTTTCAAGGTCACAGGGGTAAAATGTCTTAAAATCTTCAAACAACTTCTTTATAATAACCAAAAGGCCAAGGGTACTGATATTGGGCCTGTCAAATGCTGGGATGTAGGACTGCCAAGTTTGTCCAAATCCATGACCTTGACCCACTTTCTAGGTCACAGGGGTAAAATGTCGAAAAATCTTCAAACGACATCTTCTCAATAACCAAAACACCCAGGGTACTGATATTGGGTCTGTAGCATGCTGGGATGAAGGGCTACCAAATTTGTTCAAATGAATGACCTTGACCCACTTTCAAGGTCACAGGAGTCAAATGTCGTAAAATCTTCATACCACTTCTCCTCAATAACCAAAAGGCCCAGGGTACTGAAATTGGGCCTGTAGCATGCTGGGATGAAGGACTACCAAGTTTGTTCAAATAAATGACCTTGACCCACTTTCAACCTTTTGTCCTTGTTCGACATTCAAGGTCACAGGCGTCATATGTTTAAATCTTTTAATACAATGTAGGTTCTTATGAATCAAACACTGATATTCTGCCTGTAGCTGTATTTAAGTCCACTTTTAATGGGTTACTGGGATGAGATGTTGGTATACAGGAATTTTCATATGCAACATCAAAATAAAAGTTGATTACAGCCAAGGGAAAAAACTCTAAATTGAATAATAACTTTTAATTTGAAATCTTCTTTGTTAATTTAACATGCAGCAATGGAATGTTAACTTTAAATGTGATTTTATTTCATATGAGATTGATGAATAAGGTCAATATATGTTAATTTAACGAACTGTAAAGAATTTTTTATTAATCTCATTTATAAGAATTGGAACACAAATTCAGACCATTTGAATGACTTGCCAAGAATCATACAGGTGAATATTCACACAAAAAGTGTTTTTCTGACTTGAGTGTCAGCTTCACGTTCATCAGCACTTAGGCTGAAGTATCATTTTACACAAAAAATATTAAAAATGTATATACTGGTGTACATTCACTGCATGACACAATAGTAAAACAAATTACATTTTGTAATGTAAAATTTAGAAAGGATATGAGAATTATAAAAAAATGAAGTACATGTACCTCAAATTTAGTAGCAACATAATTATAAAAAATCCTCAATTATTATCATACTTAAAATCTTTTTCAACCTTTTAAATAACAATTTAGGACATAATTGGACACTAATATGTTCAACGTTTTTTACAATAACATTATATTGTGACTGTGACATTATATTGGCATTTTTTTGTGTTATAGTTTAGTTTCTTTATACATTTGTCCTGACAGCTTGATTTTAACAGAACATCGGGCATGGCTTCAGAAACAAAATTACTTGAGACTTTCAACATACATATTATATGAACACTGATGTTTTTCTGAATTTACTGGNCCCCCCCGCGCTCTATGATTAAGTGATTTCAGTTACTATTATTCACAACTGGCAGAGAAAGTAAAATGTTTATGAAAATGAAAGTGAAAGTGAGTTGAGTGGCTATAGAAAACCTTATATAATCACACGTAAATACATGTTATTCTTTTGTGGGCATGTGATAGCCAATACACAGTCTCAACTTCCTTGTCGACCATATAGTAAACATGCGAGTTAAATCATTACCGTGTGACAGAGGGAAGGATCTGATGGACTCACCTTTAGCCACAGGTAATGTCATGAATATATTTACCTGCCCAGGGCAACATATTAGTAATAACCAAAAGTATACACGATTGTTTCTTACTATAACTGTCAATCTGGGGAAAATTTGTCATGGTCATGGAAATTTTTAGTTTATATATAGCTGTGATGAATCATTTTGAAAATGTGTATAACGTTTACAGAAAATCATTAATGAAATTTACTGTAATAACTATATCAGTCATCAGTCATGTATAATATTTAAATAATAGAAAGTAAAGCTGACATATTCTGTGTCATCGTAAATTACAGTCAAATTTGTCTTTAAGAGACCAAGCCTTATATCTATAGAATGTCAGGAGATCTGATTGTCTATTTGATACAGTAACAGAAAGAGGAAAATAAATATCCAGATTGGGATTTGAACCCAGTACCTCAAAACTTTGGACAAATGCTCTAACCAATTGAGTTACTTGGACAGTGAAATTCACCTCAGTCCAAGTCCGTAACATTCCTCCCTTCATTTTTCTTAGCCTTTGGCCCTAAAGACAACACTATTTCTAAGCCAGCTGGTTGCATTGGATACCCCCTTTCCAAGTGTACACCAATGCAAGTACTTGAAACAAGAGTTCTTGACATCACTGTAACACTGAAGAGGAGAAATGTGTGTGGTTAGACCATGATTTGAACTTTGGATTTCTGACCTTTACATGGATGTTCTAGCCAATTGAGCTACCTGGTGGCTAGCTATTGACAAAATCCAGTTGAGCTACCTGGTTGCCAGCTATTGACAAAGTCCAGTTGAGCTACCTGGTTGCCAGCTATTGATAAAGTCCAGTTGAGCTACCTGGTTGCCAGCTATTGACCAAGTCCAGTTGAGCTACCTGGTTGTCAGCTATTGACCAAATCCAATTGAGCTACCTGGTTGCCAGCTATTGATCAAATGTAATTGAGCTACCTGGTCCCTGAGCTATTGACCAAATCCAACTGCGCTACCTGGTTGCCAGCTATTGACCAAATTCAATTGTCAGCTACATGTACCTGGTTGCCAGCTATTGACCAAGTCCAATTGAGCTACCAGTGGTCACCAGCTGTCGACCAAGTCTAATTGAGCTACCTGGTTGCCAGCTATTGACCAAATCCAATTGAGCTACATGTACCTGGTTGCCAGCTGTTGACCAAATCCAATTGAGCTACCAGTGTTCACCAGCTATTGACCAATACCAATTGAGCTACATGTACCTGGTTGCCAGCTATTGACCAAATCCAATTGAGCTACCAGTGGTCTCCAGCTGTCGACCAAGTCCAATTGAGCTACCTGGTCACCAACCATATTGACCAAGTCCAGTTCCACTCTGTCTAATATCAGTTTAATTTGGCTACCACAGATACAGGAGTATCACTTGTTGACAATTCAACTATGACCTTTCTGTAGGTTTCCCTACATTGACTAGTAAATATTGATAATTGATTCCGAGTTTTATGATGCCCTTTGATTGTCTGCTTTTTCATCCGTATTATAGAACAGTATCATAAAGAAAATTATATTTACAAGTGTGTTATTAGCTTTAAGTACATTCAGAATTGATTTAAGTCGTATTTTAAAACTGATGTTTTTGAGAAGAAGTCGTTTGAAGATTTTAAGACATTTGATCCCTGTGACCTTGAAAGTGGGTCAAGGTCATTCATTTGAACAAACTTGGCAGTCCTACATCCCAGAATTTGACAGTTGTTGTAAACATATTTTTTTTTTTTTTTTTCAAATAAATTAGTAAACGATACCTAGGCCTGGTAACTTAGAAACAAATTTCAAAGTGGCCTGTTTCATCCTTTGTAAAGCAATTTCAGTCAAGTGACAATGTTATGGAACTGTGGTAAAAAGAAGTTCCAAAATACATAATTACTCTGGTTTAACTTAAATTGGAGTTATTTATTTTCAAATTTTAAAAAGTAAAACTTGTTTAATTCAACTTTTGAAAATTAACTACTTCGTGTTATATGAACATTGTAAATAACATACATCGGTTATTCATTATAGGACCTCTACCTGTACTTGCTATATACATGTGATATCAGAACAACAGTACTCACGGGCTTCCTTTACCACTTCTTAACATTCTATTTCTGCTTCGTAAGACATTTTTCTCCTGCCTTATAATAGAGCACTATAGGTTTCTGATGATACCCACGATAACACTAAAAACCCATTGTATGTATGGAAATGTGAGTGTAGGTTTGTACTGAGTCCTGACACAAAATCTCTTTTGTCCGACGAATTGTTACGACTCACTCTGTCTAACGACTGTTTTACTCCTGGCTGGCTCCGATATATATCCTAATTTACCAAAAAAGCAATTTACAATCTTTTTACGTTGTAGAAGATTCCACGTTTTTGCAGTTTGGTTGTGAGGTTAACATAGTGATGAATATAAATGGGTTCCTTGGTCTGTGTTTGATTGGTTTTATTGTGAGACGCTGGGCAGGGTTTGTTTTCATCACATTTTACATCACTCAAGAGTTCCGGTGATAATATTCCAATCACATACTCCTGCTGAAAATTATCAGTTTCACAGCTTACCCATGTAACACAATGACAGTGGCTGCTGTCAATATAATTTTCATGATAACTCACAATTTGGAAAGCGCGGGTGCCTTCTGAATATTTAATGCCCACTTTTATGTTACATATATTATTATGTCGTCATCTTTAGAGATTTTAGATGAGGATATGTGTAAGTCTAGGTATAGTTATAAAACATGACGTAATAAGGACTTGTGCAAGTCTGGTTATGCTTGTCACTCAAAGGGACTAGTGTAAGTCTAGGTTTGTGTAACTCTTGAAACTTGTGTAAATCTGTGCTTGTCACTCTAAGGGACTTGTGGAAGTCTAGTTATCTTTGTAAAGCAAAGGACTTGTGTAAGTCTAGCTGTTTTTATTAATTTCAGACCTGGGAATAAAGACTTAATAATTGTGTAAGTCTAGCTATGTTTTGTCACTGTAAAGGACTTGTGTAAGTCTAACACAAAGTGACTGGTGTAAGTCTAGGTTTGTGGTAATCTTGAAACTTGTGTAAATCTTGGTGTGCTTGTCACTCTAAGGGACTTGTGGAAGTCTAGTTATCTTTGTAAAACAAAGGATTTGTGTAAGTCTAGTTGTGTTTATTAATTACAGACTTGTGTTTGTCTAGTTTTGTGTGTTATTTATGACTGTAGTTCTGTCTTAAGTGATGATTCCATTGTTAATGAATACTGCATGTCGATCACCACTGCCCTGATCACTTTTTAATATGGCTGGAAGAAAACTCAATCATTGTATATATAAACATCAGGTTTCATGTTTATGATTACACTTCGAAACTTTTAGAAGTCTAATTCGGGTGAACATATGTGTGCTGTACCTCACAGACTGGGTGTGTACATGTGCCTTGTGTATACCCCTCATATGTGTGCTGTGTGTATCCCTCACTCAGTGTGTGCTGTGAGTGTACCCCTCACTGACTAGGAGCCTGGGGAGATAGTGAGGATGTTATTTCTGGTGTGTGGTGGCACCTCAGTGGGGAGGCAGTCTGTTTTAGCTACGATCCTCATCTCCATAGCCAGACTTGTAGTAGCTACACAGATTCTGGCAGAAAAACAACCTGGCACAGAGGTGGCTTAGTTGGTTTCAACATGATTGAGTTTAAGACATAGAGATATGGGCATTTTAGCTATGGAGAGTATTGTGCTTGACTCTGCTAGCAGAGTACGTAAACGAGGTTCACTTCAGTTACAAGGAAACCATGATTTGACGTTATCTTTGTGCACTTCCAACAATTCTCAAACTTCTGCCGGGTCGAATTCTATGCCCGGGACCCCTGTCGGAATTCATCGTGGTTACAGGCGAAGCAACAGTGGTCAGCAAATCAGTGTGATATGTTCCCAGAATGACCAGGAACTAATGTGTAACCGGTCAAGAACACGAGCTTCCACCCCTGGACCAACATCAATGAGCCACAGCCGGAGCCAGCACCAGCTCCAGAGCTCCTCTGGCTCAGGAGGTCATGACATGGTGTATATGACCCAGGGTGGGGCAGTGGTATCCCAGGGCGGGGCAGCGCAGCGGCACAGTTTTGGTGGGAGTGGTCAGTGGATGTACATGCCGCGTGGATTATACTACAATAGTCACCATCCCAGTGGTCGACACAGTGTCCACAGTCATAGAACATCATGTAGGTATAAGTGTGTGTTAGAACTTCATGTAAGATGTATATAAAGTGTTTAAGGAACTAAATGTAGGTATAAGTGTGTGTTAGAATTACATGTAAGATGTATATAAAGTGTTTAAGGAACTAAATGTAGATATAAGTGTGTGTTAGAACTACATGTAAGATGTATATAAATAAAGTAGTTTAAAATGAACTACATGTAGGTATATACAATGCTATGAACTACAAGTAGGTATGCAATGAACTACATGTAGGTATATATGCAATGCAATGAACTACATGTAGGTATATACAATACTATAACTACAAGTAGGTATGCAATGCAATGAACTACATGTAGATATACAACGTTATGAACTGCATGTACATGTAGATACAGTGTATACAATGCTATGAACTACCGAAGTACATTTAGAATTTCATGAACTGGATGTAGATAATTGTATCTGGTGCAGTACTAGTGTCAAGATCTTAATGTAGGTATACAGAACTTCCTGTTGGTGAAAATTTACCATAGAACTGTATATGGGTAAAGCTATACAATTTTCTGGACTTATTCATGCACAAAATTTAGGTACTTTAGGTACGAATTAATGGGATTGTCATCAATTCCATGCAGGTATTTTCTAATGTGTAATTTGCCTTTATGAAAATGTATACAGTGTCATGAACTTCATGTTGAATACAGTGTCATGAACTCCAGGCTGAATACAGCATCATGAACTTGAGGTTGAAAACAGCATTATGAACTTCATGTAGGTACACTGTATATATATATATATATGTACAATATCATGGAACTGTATTTCCTCCAGGTCTTATTCAATGTAGGTAATTTAGGTATACAGTAATATATTTCATAAAGTGTCGTACATTTCATAAAGTGTCATACAGTGTCATGTAGGTATAGGCATGGTGTACAGCGTCATGTATCTTAGTTAAGGTTACAGCTACAAAACAATCGCCTCTCAGGTTCTATTATGACAATAAACCTGTTATAATGTATGCATGGTATAATTATAATGAACCAATAAGGTAACCTTAACGTAGACTTAGACACTTTATAGCTTATAGGTAACCTCTAACTTCACAAAACTTATCTCTAGTAAAACAATTTCTCCCAACTTTAATGTTGACCTAATGTTTCTAGATCATGGAACTCACATCAAAGCGTCGCAGACACATATTCCACAAACTAATATATATGGTTTGTAGCTCTTGTCTTTGGTCATTAGAGGTAAGTTTCATAATGACCATTACTCAGTGTAATCACCGTAGTAATGCTTATCATCTTTTGTGGCAATCTTTCCTATAGCAATAACACTGTTTGGATAGAATCCAGTATCGTATAGATATCGGTACACGAAATATACAGATGTGGAGGAGTATACTAGACCTCATGTTGGTAAACATCCGCCTGCAGGGTGTAAATTCTGGTTACCTGTACTTGCTGATGTGTGACTAAATAAATATACCTGAGTTAAGGGTATATGCTACATATCTCATTACCTATAAATTTTGTCAGAGTTACCTCCCATTAATTTTTGAGTTTTGTTTTAACTCATTCACCCCCCATGAAGACACATTTGAACTCTTCCAATTCACAAAGGTTGGAATAGTTCATTATAAAATTTCAGGGGTGAAGGAGTTAATGCACTGTGCATCTTTTAAATATATCATCTATTATATGTAGGTAACTATGAAGTCTAGCTGTCTTCATTCATAAAATGTTAACATGCCTCAAAGTGCACAACTCCTTTGAAAGGAGGTGAGAATGTCATTGTTCACTTGTAGCATATTTGACTGTACATACCTAGGATACCAAGGTACTTTATGAATATCTTTGAGAATGAAAAATTCTATTAGATATCACAATCAAAGGTAACCGCATAGGAAATGTCTACATAGCTGGAAGGTAAATATATCATTTAAAATGTATTTTTTTTTGTGTTCTGGAATGTAGTCAATTCTTTGATAATGCTGGCCATTTATATTTGTCCCTTTTGAATGCATTATAGAATTGCTTCTTTTATTGCCAGTTAAACAGTATTTGTCCAAACCATTGTGACAGCTCGGTATTTGTCCAAACCATTGTGACAGCTCGGTATTTGTCCAAACCATTGTGACAGCTCAGTATTTGTCCAAACCATTGTGACAGCTCAGTATTTGTCCAAACCATTGTGGCAGCTTGGTATTTGTCCAAACCATTGTGACAGCTCAGTATTTGTTCAAACCATTGTTACAGCTTGGTATTTGTCCAAACCATTGTGACAGCTCGGTATTTGTCCAAACCATTGTGACAGCTAAGTATTTGTCCAAACCATTGTGACAGCTAAGTATTTGTCCAAACCATTGTGGCAGCTCATCAGTATTTGTCCAAACCATTGTCACAGCTCGGTATTTGCCCAAACCATTGTGGCAGCTCAGTATTTGTCTAAAACATTGTGGCAGCTCAGTATTTGTCCAAACCATTGTGGCAGCTCAGTATTTGTCCAAACCATTGTTACAGCTTGTTATTTGTCCAAACCATTGTGACAGCTTGGTATTTGTCCACACCATTGTGACAGCTCAGTCTTTTTCCAAACCATTGTGATAGCTCATCAGTATTTGTCTAAACCATTGTGGCAGCTCAGTATTTGTTCAAACCATTGTGACAGCTTGGTATTTGTCCACACCATTGTGACAGCTCAGTCTTTTTCCAAACCATTGTGATAGCTCATCAGTATTTGTCCAAACCATTGTCACAGCTCGGTATTTGCCCAAACCATTGTGGCAGCTCAGTATTTGTTCAAACCATTGTGCCAGCTCGGTATTTGTCCAAACCATTGTGACAGGTCAGTATTTGTCCAAACCATTGTGACAGGTCGGTATTTGTCCAAACCATTGTGACAGCTAAGTATTTGTCCAAACCATTGTGGCAGCCCAGTATTTTTCTAAACCATTGTGGCAGCTCAGTATTTGTCCAAACCATTGTGGCAGTTTGGTATTTGTCCAAACCATTGTGACACATCAGTATTTGTTCAAACCATTGTTACAGCTTCGTATTTGTCCAAACCATTGTGACAGCTAAGTATTTGTCCAAACCATTGTGGCAGCTTTGTATTTGTCCAAACCATTGTGACAGCTTGGTATTTGTCCGAACCATTGTTACAGCTCAGTATTTGTCCAAACCATTGTGGTAGCTTGGTATTTGTCCAAACCATTGTGACAGCTAAGTATTTGTCCAAACCATTGTGGCAGCTTGGGATTTGTCCAAACCATTGTGACAGCTCAGGATTTGTCCAAACCATTGTGGCAGCTCAGTATTTGTCCAAACCATTGTTACAGCTCATCAGTATTTGTCCAAACCATTGTCACAGCTCGGTATTTGCCCAAACCATTGTGGCAGCTCAGGATTTGTCTAAACCATTGTGGCAGCTCAGTATTTGTCTAAAACATTGTGGCAGCTCAGTATTTGTCCAAACCATTGTTACAGCTTGTTATTTGTCCAAACCATTGTGACAGCTTGGTATTTGTCCACACCATTGTGACAGCTCAGTCTTTTTCCAAACCATTGTGATAGCTCATCAGTATTTGTCCAAACCATTGTCACAGCTCGGTATTTGCCCAAACCATTGTGGCAGCTCAGTATTTGTTCAAACCATTGTGACAGCTCAGTATTTGTCCAAACCATTGTGATAGCTCAGTATTTGTCTGATGTTCAAACACAGGTAGACTATACCAATGTAGACTATACCACTGGTATACTCTACCTGTGTTGAACATCATTTTTATTTAACATTTATCTTTGAGTAGTAATGTACATGCACATGCACATGCAATCTGGTAAATACCATAATACATAAGAAAGATGCGCTATTAGATTATTAAATCTGAAAATTGGATTTATAGTATGACGGAATTCGTAAAAAGTGAAGTGCAATCTCTGCTATTATCAAAGCACTTGTAAATGCTGAAGAATTTTGTGTCGATGGTTCTGGTATGTGTTTATATTGTGTTTAAAAACATTTTTTTTCTTTTCGAATTACCTTGAAGTTGAGCCAATGTCGTCCTGTGCTAATATGCAGCTACTGCAGACGAGGTTCACAATTCTGTGGCTAATAACAGGATGTACATACACCTGTGTGATGGGATTGTGTAACTCTGGTCAGCTCATTTTGTACATTTGGCCAAATGTCAACTCATTTGTGTACATGTGGCCTCAGGTCAACTCATTTGTGCATTTTGTACATTTGACCATTGGTCAACTCATTTGTGCATTTTTTTGTACATTTGACCTGAGTGAGGTCAACTCATTTTTGTACATCTAGCCTCATGTTAGCTAATATGTACACATTTTATACATTTGACCTGAGTGAGGTCATCTCATTTTTGTACAATTAGCCTCATGTTAACTAATATGTACACAATTTGTACATTTGACCATAGGTCAACTCATTTGTGCATTTTTTTTGTACATTTGACCTGAGTGAGGTCAACTCATTTTTGTACATCTAGCCTCATGTTAACTAATCTGTACACATTTTGTACATTTGACCTGAAACATTGGCAAGTGATCAATGGAAATAGATGAGGAGATACATTGGTAACAATAATACTTTCTATGTTATGTTTAGTACTTCTGATTCTTTTGTCTTTTGTGTAAGCAGTAACCAACAAACACAAAATACATGTAATTTGTCTATCTCAGAATGATGGCTAAATATAGTCCTAATCATCGTTAGCGCCTTAATTCTACATGATACCTCCGTTGGTATATCTAATTAGCGGAATATCAGACATTCCTCTCATTACAGTGTTCTTGCTGTACATAGTCAAAAAACTACCGTAGAATTAACGTCTGGATTGACTGTTGGCATTGTTCCCTGTGGGCGTAAGTAATATTTTTTAATGTTGTCAGTGGAATCTCCGCTGATGGAGGCAACCTTGTTGGTTTATCAGACAACCTCCATCCTGAATTGACCCTCAGAACCCAGTCCAAGATAGGTAGCCTTTGAAATTTTACAGAAATATTTCAAAATTGCTAAAAATGCTTCCAATCGATCTGAACATTGCAGTTCCAGTATGATTGGGAATCAGGCCATACTTTAGGTAATACACTTTTCTGTAGTTACATCTTTTGTCCTGTTGAGAGGATATTTCTCCGTTATATCTTTGCCAGACTTCAGTGTGTACCTCCTACAAATACACTACAACTTCGTTATACTGCCACCAAAGAAATGTTGGTGTTATAAGGGGGTTTGGCGATAAATTGAGGGAAGTGCATTTGTTTAAAAGAATTCTTATAATAAAGAAAATGATAATAAAAAGACATCAAATGTGTTTGCTGTAAACGAGGCTGCAAAATGAAACAAAGGGCATTATATGGAGGTTTGGCTGTATATCTTTACACACAAGCATTTCTCACCTGCGTTGTCAACAAACAACACAATTCGAGTCATATCAATTCTGTATTGTGCTAGTTCCTCTGGGGATGGAAACATGTAGTAATTAGTGGAATCAGATGTTGTACCCTACTATTATCTATCAGGAAATTTTCGCTGCTTTTTAATTTTTGCCTTTTTTGTCCTCCCTAATGATACAAATTGTATCATTGCAGGGAATATAGGTAAACAGCATAATAAAGATAGTGATTAAATGCGAAGGGCAAAATTACCTCTAAGCGAAATTTGATTTCATGAGCGAGGGGGGAACGTTTGCTGTGCAAAAAATTCCCGGCGAATGGTATATGCAGAGTTATGGCCCTTTGTTTCTTCTGAAGTGAATGAAAAGGATACTATAAGACGTGACCTGTTTCTTGGACATCTCGGATCTCAGTGGTAACAATATATACTTACTGTCAAGTAATTAAGAAAGTCTGCTACAACAGGGCCAAATGGAAAAAAATCTATGCTTTGTAGGTTTCTATTCCTTAACTATTGCTTTACCCTATCCTTTTTTGGCAAGGAACGTTTAAACACAACATTATACTTGTGAGGCCTGAATCAAAGTACAGCATGTTAGGACCGAGATGTAGATTACTTACATTACAGTTTCTGACATAACACTTTCACTTGAAATAATCGTGATACCAAAGATTTGCCGCCGAGACAAGAGCGTGGCAAACATGTCTGTATCATCAGAGTCTTGTGTACCCGGGCCTGTACCAATCTGAGCCCAGCCACTACATGTGTTAGTACCGCAGGTCTGAGCAGTTGTAAAGCCCTAGAATACTTAGCTAGAGATTTAGGTGACATTTTTATTGATAAGACAAAGAAAAGTTTGGCAATCTTGGCTAAAACATACACGTCTGTCAGTTTTTATCACGTCATTATACTCCGATTCAACGTAAGAATTGCCAGAATGTGGGTTAGACCTGTCCCTCGAAAGAATGTAACACATAACTATAGCACAAAACCAATGATAAAACCTGCGAGATTCATAATGATTTCCTTTGATAGTTTGTTTGTGTAAACAATTATTGTCATGTTACTTTGTCGTTATGTTTGTTCATGTTCGCTATAAAGTTACGAATGTACGTAAGTTTTGCTGTATAATGTCTGATGTACAGTACATCATTTGCATAGAATGCACATGATCAACATTTCAATTTTCCCTGATGGTACTTAATAATTACCATAAAGGATATTGTGTTTCACATCCTATTGCCAAAATAGGATAGGGTAGAAAGGTTAGAAATAGAGGCGAAACATTTTTTGACGCCCTTACAACGTTCGTAGAGTTTGCCCTTTGTTGGGGCCGCGATGGCCAAGTGGTTAAGGCGTCTGACATTCTGCTACCGCTAGCCCTCCACCACTGGGGCGCGGGTTCGAGACCTATGTGGAGCAGTCGACGGGTACTGACCGTTAGAAGGTTGGTGGTTTTTCTCTGGGAACTCCGGCTTTCATCCACCACCAAAACCTGGCACGTCCTTAAATGACCATAGCTGTTAATAGGACGTAAAACACAAACAAACCAAACGAAAAGGATAGAAAGGTAGAAATAAATGTGAAACATTTTTTATGACCCTACATGTACAACATTCATAGAGTTTGTCTTTTGTTGATGGTCAGTCCATGCTCCAATTGGCCGCAGTCGGGCCAGGACACTTCAGATGACCAGGTATACATAAGGTACATTTAACTCAATCTGTTAAAGCAGTGATATATATTTGAAGTCGAACCACAGTTCAAATTCCGTCACCATTGCATTTTATTCTCAGAATGTTGTTGTTGAGTATATTTTGTGAGTTTCATCTTCATGGTTTCTCATAAAAGTCCCTCGAGGTATGGTTAAGTCCCGCGAGGTATGGTTAAGTCCCGCGAGGTGTGGTTAAGTCCCACGAGGTATATAGTTAAGTCCCGCGAGGTATGGTTAAGTCCCGTGAGGTCTTTTCAGGAAGGATTTAACAAATCTATTGGTAATGCCGAAAAAATACCCAGTTTCCAATACTAAGTTTCAGTTTTTGGCAGTAGTACGGTAAACATCAGAGCTGATACCTACATATACTACGTATCTACATATAAGGCCATTATCACAGTCCTACACAGTGGACTGGGTGTACATAGTAATGGCCTCATCACATGGTGATTTAAATGGTAATGAACCTTGAAATCCAGACTCTGCCAGCACTGCTTCAGTACACCAGCTCCTCTTAGTTGATAAGTAAAGTACATTTATGCCCGCATTTTATACAAGGGTGGAAGTAACTTCCATTTATATTGTATAGGTAGTTGTTCATCTTAATCTCACCTATTTATATAACCCACCACGAAATGATCCAATATATATCTCGCACTGATATATCCATGTTGAAGATTAAGAAGAGGGGGGGGGGGGCTTTCATTATAGGCCTGCCTTTAAAGCCATTTATTTCATATAAAATTAATTATATCTACATATTGTATCTTCATTCAAAACTGGAATCACCCGCCCTCTATTCACCTACACACACACACCATCTCACACATTACACTTCTCCCTCCCCTATCTAATCTGTGTCCTGTAATTACCTTAGCACTGAATTCAGTGGCCCAAGTAATGACTGTTGTCATGATCTCTCTATCTCTCAGCCTGGACTGGGATTTTTCATATCTGTTTGATGTGAGGTTTACTTTACCCCTCTATTTGTCAGCTATAAGTCTATACAGTATATGACTCGGGCTATATAGTACGGTAGACTTTTGATTATCCAAAATCTGATTGGCCAAACCCTGATTGTCTAAATCATGATTCTCCAAATCCTGATTCAGGCCAAACTCTCATTGTCCAAACCCTGATTGTCCAAATCATGATTTTCCAAACCCTGATTATCCAAATCATGATTGTCCACACCCTGATTGCCAAATCATGATTTTCCAAACCCTGATTGCCAAATCATGATTTTCCACACCCTGATTGCCAAATCATGATTTTCCAAACCCCGATTGTCAAAATCACGATTGTCCAAACCTTGATTGCCCAAATCATGATTTTCCAAACCCTGGTTATGCAAACTTTCAATCTTTGCAAACCACAGTTGTGTCCCCCAACAAACTGTTTGCTTTCATACTTTGTGACTGGTTGTTCAAACTAATGCTCATCCAAACCTTATAAATGTCCTCCATTATGTACAAAAAATCAACCATCTTCTTTAGATTTACAATCATCTTAAACCATAATATATTTTATGTAAATATTTACAGTTAAAGGCTACGGCTACTAGTATAAATATGTAGAAGTTATTTTCCTGAGTGAAACGAAAAATAATATATGGTATGATAATTATAGTTAACCTTATCAGCAAGCATTTGTCTGCTTTACACATAGCCAGTGTTGTGCTTTCGAAACTTGTAACACAAACGTAATGTTACCACGTATTTATAATGTGTATGTATTTGTAGCATAAACATGTAGCCTTAAGGTTATAGGATTGTGTCACCATTTCTCAGTAGAATTTCTTCAAATTTTGTAGTTATATTGCTTTAAAGTAAAGAAAATTTTATGCTACAAAAAAAATATAGGTTGTCAGAATTTTAAGGATTTCAAATGGAAATTTATGTAAAAAGGAGTGAATTTTAAAAGAAAAAATGAAAGACACAATATTTTTACAAAATAATGTCAATGAAAATGATACTGACATATATTAGTATTGCATTAATGTATATCAATTTAATAAATGCTGAAATTGTGTAAAATTAATTCTCTATACACGATATAAAAATTGACATTTTATAATAAAACCATATACACATAGTAATGGCAGGTAAGAGTTATCGTTCTTGAAAAACTTCACAGTTGTGAAATAGGTAGCCGGTTTCCTGAAGTACAGAAAAATGGACACATGTGACTCATTGATAAAAAAAAACATGAATTAATGCCTCGATTACTTTGAAATACTTTAATATTGAGAGAACACACTGTTCTGTCAATAATAAACATACAATATTCATCAGTTTGATATTAAACATTAGAATTTGCGGAAATTGTGATACTGTCTCCCTACATTGGATTTTCAACTAGGGATGTACTTCCTGTATCCGTTTATCAATACACTCCAATGACCTTAAGTAAAGAGTGAAGATTGTTTCTAGTAGCACAATGCAAGTTATTACTGTGTTTTAAATGCCAGTTGATTTCAATGTTTATATATAATCAGGTACTGCCCATGGGGAACCTTGGGCTGTAGTGTAGATGAGTGGATATGATCCTGAAACGTTTCGCTTTAAAATTAGCTCCTTTAATTTGCACCCTGCAAATAAGTGCATGGCTGCTTTCAATTTGGCAGTTAGTAAGTTTTGAAGTCTCGAAATATGTTGACAGTATTAAAACACTCTGAATCGAGCTTAAATGGTTCTTAAGGAATGAGGTGGTATATGTGTTTTGACTGGAGATCTCAAACACTGATCTCCCCGCCACCTTCATCTGGTTTTCATTACTTCTTAATTATACTTAGCATAGTTAGCCTACAATATATGTATCTCATTACTATAAACTTCTCCAAAATTGCGACAATGGTTTCATGAAACAATGAAATATGTGAAATCCTGTCATACTCTAGAAAAATATATGATATTCAATAGGAATCAAATGTATACCCCGCTGTAAATTTAAGTACTCATAGCCATTGTATTAGTTGTTGGACTTTGAAAAACTGGTCACAATTCAATTGATTAAATTAAATATGCCTTAAAATTATGCGTTGATATATAAAGGACCCATACCGAAGGAGTTTCTTCAGAAATATTTTGACTGGTTTAAAACCCACAGAATTTGCTCAAAGTTATTTTTGACATATCTTTGGAAACTGGATCCAAATGCAATCGGTTTATGTGAAGCTTGGAACTTGCCTTTGCTGATTCGGTCTCAAAGCCAAAGAGTTTCCTTGCACTGGAGCTGACTAACCTTGAGTAAACTTGTTTGAAACCCACTTAGTTTAACTACCACAAAGTTGACACTTGGGCTTTGCTGAAGTGGCCCCAATTCCAACAGTCTTTGCTTAGAATTAAGTTGACTAGACCTTAGAGAAAAGGTCAAAAACCCACAGAGTTTCTTTACCATAAAGCTTGCTAAATATTGGAGAACTGAATGGCCTCGCCATGTGGTTAGATATATAGGCCAGTGCCTGAGTAAACAAAAGCTGTGTTTTGGAAGCAAGCCTGTCTCCGCTAGTCTTTGAGAGCCCAGCCCAATATAAACACAACATCGACTATATAGTATGCATCAAATGGAAATCTTCATATTTCTATGAACATTAGGCAGTGTGGTTACCAGTCAAAACATACAGCTCCCCCGAATCAGGAACACACTATTTTTGGAACAATTTCACATTGGTAGAGAGTCGACTTGATCATCAACACGGGGGCAGTCATGTTCTGATACCTGTTGGTGTAGAGCAGACGGTATCACCACCCTGATTAATGATAGTGCTGGGTAATGTTGGCATGTGTTCATGCATGCACATGCACATGCACATGCACATTACGTCTAGTCTCCTCCCTCAGTGCCTGCAGGCTCATTGTCTTATTAGGATAATAGTTGATGGTCTCAATGTAACTGGTGTATAACATGTTGGAGTCAGTTATTGTGTCGCCTGCAACGTGAGGCGATATATACAAATAGGTATGACTTTGTCGACATCATTGTCGGTTGCGTCGTCCGAAACAAGGTTTCCGTGCGATAACTTGAGTTCCCTTGGTTTGATTGAACTCAAATTTGGTACACATATTGCATATACCAATAAAGCTTGGACAAGTTTGCATTTCAGAAATTTACGTGCATTTTTGGTGGAGTTATGCCCCTTTTATTGCCAAATAAGGGCATTGTGAATGTAGTAAATGCAAGAACTTTTTTTTATTTTTTAATCAATTCCTTTCAATTTGTGTACAGTAATGCTAGAAGATATAATGTTCAACATATATTACCCTTTTTTCTGTCGAGTTACAACTTTCCGCGTTTTAGCATATCTGTTTACGCGATAACTCGAGCCAAAACACTTTTCTCACTAAAAGCACTAAGCAGGCGACACATCCACTTTCGTGGAATTCTTGTGTTGGTCAAACCAGCAATTGGTTGTTTCATAAAAGAACCATTATTTCAGAAAGCTTCACATTTCGTTTGGTATGGTCTATAATACAATATGGTCCTGATATAGACTACATCATGTCAGTTTTACCTTTGATTTTACCAGTATAATTATGTGATTGCCCTATAATAACTTTTAATTGATGTTATTTTTGGCCAGTGTCCCTGATTATACATATTATGTCCTTCAATTTACTTATATTGTCCTTACCTGACATATATATATTTATATATTGTAGTGGTGTTCCGATCAATCGAAGGACATGACATTTATTGTCCTTACATGACATATGTATATTTTAATGGTGTTCCGATTAATCAAAGGACATGACATTTATTGTCCTTACCTGACATATATATATTGTAGTGGTGTTCCGATTAATCGAAGGACATGACATATATTGTCCTTACCTCACATATATATATATTGTAGTGGTGTTCCGATTAATCAAAGGACATGACATATATTGTCCTTACCTGATCATATATATATATTGTAATGGTGTTCCGATTAATCGAAGGACATGACATATATTGTCCTTACCTCACATATATATATATTGTAGTGGTGTTCCGATTAATCAAAGGACATGACATTTATTGTCCTTACCTGACATATACATATTGTAGTGGTGTTCCGATTAATCGAAGGACATGACTTATATTGTCCTTACCTGACATATATATATTGTAGTGGTGTTCCGATTAATCGAGTTTGTCGAGTATCGGTTAGTTGGACCAACTAACTGATTAATCGAGTACAGATTTTATGATCTATTGTCGTTGAAAATTTTGTGTGTAGTTATCATTGATTATTCCCAATTCGTTTCTGTTGAATTATTGTGTTTCCTGTCCTTTTCAAACTCATACAAATATGCTGTAGTCAGTACAGAAAAAAATGATAGCGAAAGTGGTGATAAATCACTGGACTCATCGCCCAGACGCTTCCATCCTATGACTTCCTGTTTAAGGGGAGGTAACTGGTACAACTGTACAGAATGGCGGCGGATTTAAAAGATGAGATGCCCGCTTTCATCCATGATTATACCGGTAAAAAGACAGGTAGTGTCATGTGGAAACACTTCTGTTTCATTAGAAACATGGGTGCAGAGGGGCCAATGACAAAAAGTACTCTCAACATGAAGTCGGAAGTCTGCAAATTTAAAATTTGCAGAAAGAAATATGCATTTAATGGCTAAGTCTTAATGTTATTGTAGTGTACGTGGGAGGAAAGTGTCCTCAGGTGACCTTACGAGAGCTACATTAACTAAAATAATTTGCAGTTTTGTTTTAAAAGTTAATAAAATAAAACTATAATTAAACAAAACATTTTTGCATTTTTGTATATGATCATAATGATAGATGGTTATATACACAATCGTAATTTATGTTCACACATTTTAAGTCTATTTCATTGTTACCTATTATTAATTGATCATCGTTGGTAACGATGACCCAATGATCGATCATGAAATTTCTACCGTTTCCCATCCCTAATATATTGTCCTTGACTTGACCTATATATTGTCCCTGACTTGACCAATATATTGTCCTGACATGACCTATATATTGTCCCTGACTTGACCTGTACATTATTCTTGACTTGACCTATATATTGTCCTGACATGGCCTTTATATTGTCTCTGATTTGACCTAGCTATTCCGTCTTTGTGTATTGCAAAGTTATCTTCTCTTGTCGAGAGCAGGTATTGATTGTTACGTCATTTGTTTGTGAGAGTAATGTCTTCAATTTTTGACGTAATTTTTCTCACATGAACCAATGATGTAACAATCAATACCTGCTCTCAAGAGAAGATAACTCTGCAATACGCAAAGACGGAATATAATATCCCTGACTTGACCTATATATTGTCCCTGACATGGCCTTTATATTGTATCTGATTTGACCTATATAGTATCCCTATCTTGACCTTGGTATTGTCCCTGACTTGACCTATATTATTTTCCATGGTTTGACCTATTTATTGTCTCTGACATGACCTACATATTGTCTCTGACGACCTATATTATATACGATATTACCTATATTGTCTCTTATTTGGAATAAATTATCGCTGTTAAATACAGTTCATCTCATCTTATTGATTCCCGAAAAAGAAAAAAAATACAAGTAAATTCCATCCACAGAATCGGAAAAAAAAAGTTGTATTGATAAAAAAAGAAATTAGTCGCTGAAGATGTATTAACACACAGAAAGTGGAAATATTATAAGTTCCCCTATCCGTCATCTTTGATAATGGTGTTACACGTGCACTGTACTATCTACCCTGCTTTTAGAATGTTAATTAGATTTGAACAAAATGTCTATTGGTTTTAGACGCCTTAATTCACATTCAAGGTCAGTACAGATATGTACCTATACCATTCCAACGCAGATGTTCACGAACAGTTTAAAGTTTGTGAAATATGTTACAAGATTGGCTGGTGATCTTTCTGTCATAAACAGGAGTGCTCCCAGTGCTGAAGACTAAAATTTACAGGGAGAAATTCTGTTTCCTAAATCATTGCTCCGAATGTTTTTACATGTACACCGTTTCTCGGTGTTGTTACTGGCACAAAACACTCTGCAATGCTTTTTAATCTCCCTCTGTTGTGTTGGTACCCAGCCAAGTTTTTGGCAGAAAGAACATTTCATAATTTGCAAAGATGTTTGGATATGGTATATACATTTCAGTTTTCTTTGTTTAAACATTTTTGGAATTGCTGAAGAAAAGAGGTGTTTTAATGTTCATTAATTTTTCAATAATAAGAATGCTTTATTTAAATCTGTAAAGATTTTAAAAATTTGTGTAAGTTTTAACAGCTTGCATTGTAATGTGTTTTTCATTTGATTGCTACTAGCAATAATGATTGGGGGGGTGCAGTATTACTGGTTACCAGTATATATTTGAATGGCAGAGTCAATATAATATACTAGTATGTAAACTGAAAAAACACTATACTGCAGGTGTTAAAAATTTAGCAGTGTAGAGTTTTGTTTTCTTTATTTCTGGTACTAAGAGGGAACATGGTGTCGAAATTATTAAAACTGGATCAACACTCGCTAAAACACTCAATAAAATATATGATTTATTTAAATTCAACACAGAAAACAGGTACAGGAATTCAAAAATCCTCCGGGGCGTTTTAATACTTGTCAATTTATTGGAATACATATAGCGTTATTCACATAAATATTGCAATAAGTTGTAATACAGTTCTGTTTTCCAATACCCATGCAGTTTTTATAACTGAGTCCTCTATTCTATTATGGCCCTATTCTGGAGGAGCTGGTCTCCAGTTCAGAGAGATAAGTAGTGACCGAAGTGTCGGGCAAGGGCACTATTCCTCCCTAGACACCATTAACATAATCAGAGAACTGATTCCAAGAGTAAAGCGTGCTGCCATTGTTTACATCAACACGGCAGAGCAGGAAATGGTGTGTTGTGACATTAGAGAATGACACGTGCACCAGCATTATGACACCAAGGTTGCTACACTCTGGAGAAATGACACAAAGGTAGTGACACCAGGGTTATGACACTGAAGAAGTGACACTAGACTAGTGACACTGGGGTTGCTACACCAGTGAAGTGACACCAGGGTTGCTTCACCAGAGAAGTGACACCAGGGTGGCTACACCTGACTAGTGACACCGGAGATGCTACACGAGATAGGTGACACCATACTAGTGACACCGGAGAAGTGACACCAGGGTTGCTACACCAGAGAAGTGACACCGGAGATGCTATACCAGAGAAGTGACACCAGGGTTGCTACACCAGAGAAGTGACACCAGGGTGGCTAAACCAGAGAAGTGACACCAGGGTTGCTACACCGGAGAGGTGACCCCTTGAGAAGTGACACCAGGCTTGTGACACCAGGGTTGCTACACCAGAGAAGTGACACCAGGGTTGCTACACCGGAGAAGTGACACCAGGGTTGCTACACCGGAGAAGTGACACTAGGGTTGCTACACCGGAGAAGTGACACCATGATTGCTACACCAGAGAAGTGACACCAGGGTTGCTACACCAGAGAAGTGACACCAGGCTAAATGTGACACCAGGGTTGCTACACCAGAAGAAGTGACACCATGGTTGCTACACCAGAGAGGTGACACGAGGATGGTTACACCATGGTAGCGGCATATAACTGTTCCCTATACATAGTGAAGCTTTCTGTTGATATGTAGAGGTAGTTGCCCAGTCTATAAATCTGGTGGTGATTATTAGGTACAATTTTCATGTTGAACACCCCATGTCTCTTGATACTCTGTTGCCCTACAGCAGTACATATCTACTTCTCCATCAAACTCTGGCTTTACTTTGTGGTTTGTAATCATTCTGGTGGTGAGTTTATTGCTGGGAACATGAATATAAAAAGTTACAGGTTTTTACAGTCCCTTAGTGGTAGTTATAATTTTGGTTGCGAGTATTTGATACAGTCCTGTTGGTCTGGTTTAGTACATACTGGTATATATGTATAATGCTTCATTTTTGTCTCTGTTATTTAGGTTTTACTATTATTATTTTTTTTAACTGGTTATGAGTCTAACTTTGCAATTTTATGTAGAATGATCTGCTTGTAGGTAGGATATGTAACCACATTTACCCTCCAATATGCCCAGGAGACCAACACATAATCTCTGACTGAAAGTTTGGGGTGGGCTCATGATGGGACAATAAGATAGCATTAGTTGGCTTTGCAAATAAACTGCAATAGAAATGCATGGATGGGGTTATTAGCAAGCATTGGCTTATTATAGGACAATAGGATGGGCTTATTTCCAGGCCTAGGCTTATTGCTACATAAATATGGTTATACTTATGTGTTACCAATTGTCATGTTTGATTGTTTATACATGTACATATAAAGAGTATTATAATTTGTGTATTGGGCAAAGGTCAAAGGTGGATCTATAAGTTAGTGTTGGGGAGGGGAGTTTCATAGATTATTTGAGGTGTGTTTGGACAATATGAGGTCATTTAGGGCCATTACACAGTAATTCGATCATCTACCAAGATAAATTTGCCAGATCAGTAAAAGATGTATGGTAGAAGATAAAAGACTTAGAATATTTTCAGAGTTTTTTTGGACAATTTCTAACCTTCATATACTTCAGACAAATAATCAAATCCACATTTTGGAAACCCCCGCCTTCCACAAATTATATAGTTTTCTTGGTTTATAGTAAATGCATCTAATTCACGGAAATGAGCTCAGCCTCCTCAGACAACAGGAGGTAAACACTAGAAATATCAATGTTTCTGTAGAGCTATTGGTGTACTAGGTAGAACACTAGTGTACAGCTACATTACGATCATTTGATAAGCAATAATAAACTGTACTTGCTGATAGCCAGAGGTTGTTGTTCGCCCCTATCTATGGGTCTACCAGTAACTAACAATTTCCAAATGGCCCCCGTGGTGTATATCCAGCTTCTGCACAGAAGTATTGTACCAATTACATGTATAGTTATATGTTTTAGTTGTGTATGTTGTTATCACTCTGTCAACAATTGATAAACAAAATGATATCCAAACTGTTGTAATCTCTGTTATAAAGGTTATTGCTCTCTGCGGCAACTCATTTACATATTGATAAACTGAGAGATCTTTGATTAAGAAACCGTCTTTACAGTCCTGAGCACTTACGTTTTCTGTCAATTGGAAGGTCTGCTTCTTTCATTTCTAATAGTGAAGTTTCATATCCCTTAATTATTATCAGGTTGTACAGTGGTACAGACAGCATTATTCTAACCCCCACCACCCCCCACAAAGTTTTGTCTTTTTTAGGTTGTTAGCGGAGAATTTGTGTATTGGAATCATCTTGTCCATCTCTGCTTCAATTGATAAAAACTTGTCTGGATAACTCCTCCTTATCTATTTATCTAAACAAACACTTAATATGCATAATTGGTACATATAATGTGCACCTGATACTTATTTTTTCAGTTTCTGACTATTTGTTTCGGATTTTTGCTCTCTCTGCCCTGTCCAGACAAGGTTTCCAAAAGTATATGACAATGTGTTATGGTGCCTTCCTCAGGGAATCATACATCAAATGGCCAACTTTTAATTTTTGAGATTCAAGATGGCCACCATGGTTCCTGATTGACTGAGACATTGTTGATACTTTCTGTCAATGATAAATAGGGGATACACTTTATAATAAAAGTGGACTTTTTATACATAAAATAAGAATAGTTGGTGGTTTGTTTATTTATGGTTAAACAAATATTTAACACATAAGATCATTTAGGGCCATTATATATATGAAAAAATGAGAAAATATGTAGACCATTTCTGGGGCCTCTTACTCCATACAAATGATTTTGTTGGGCCTGTTTTTTCTCCGAGCCCATGGAGAACTACTGTAATGTTTATTGCCTTGGTACAGACACATACAGCTAGCATTAGTGCAAGAAGGTTGTAATTATAGCCATGATGAATAGTGTATTGTACACCCAGCATACGATTCTCACAGGGTTAGTCAAAAGTATCAGTACCTAGGTCTTGTTGTACAAGTGGGAGAATTGAAGGGGTTGTCTCTAAGGGCCAAGAGTCTGAATTACCTGTCAACACTAATATTTCCATCAATTACTACGACTAGTACTGGTGTTGGTATATCGTAGTGTTTGTGTTGAGGCTTGGGTCAGGTGGATGACAAGAAGGTTATAGAACATTGAAGGGGAGTGTTTCTATGTCAAAGGTCAAAGGCAATACATTGTCTTATGGAAGGATGCGTTGAGGTGGGGAGTGTGGTTCTGGTAAAGGGTTGAGATGGGGAGTGTGGTTCTGGTAAAGGGTTGAGGTGGGGAGTGTGGTTCTGGTAAAGAGTTGAGGTAGGGAGATCTTCATTTTCCTCTTTGATTTAGAAAATGGTCTTTACACTAGTCCTGAGCACTTGCGTTTTCTGTCAATTGGAAGGTCTGCTTTTTTCATATCTTATAATGAAGTTTTCTGTCACTTGGAAGGTCTGCTTCTTTCATATCTAATAATGAAGTTTTCTGTCACTTGGAAGATCTGCTTCTTTCATATCTAGTAGTGAAGTTTTCTGTCAATTGGAAGGTCTGCTTCTTTCATATCTGATAGTGAAGTTTCATATCAGGTTGTACAGTGGTACAGACAGAATTTCTAATCCCCCCCCCCCCCCCCCCCCCCCCCCAACCACACAAAGTTTTGTCTTTTTTAGGGTGTTAGGGGAGAATTTGTGTACTGGAATCATCTTCTCCGTCTCTGCTTCAATTGATAAAAACTTGTCTGGATAACTCCTCCTTATCTATTTATCTAAACAAACACTTAATATGCATAATTGGTACATAATGTGCACCTGATACTTATTTTTTCAGTTCTGACTATTTTTCTTGGGTTATTGCTCTCTCTGCCCTGTCCACACAAGTTTTCCAAAAGTATATGACAATGTGTTATGAAGATTTTCTGGGAAAGATACATCAAATGGCTAACTTTTAATTTTTGAGATTCAAGATGGCCACCATGGTTCCTGATTGGCTGAGACATTGTTGATACTTTCTGTCAATGATAAATAGGGGAAACCCTTTATAATAAAAGTTCATGGTTAGACAAATATTTAACACATAAGATCATTTAGGGCCATTATATATATGGAGAAAATATGTAGACCATTTCTGGGGCCTCTTACTCCATGCAAATGATTTTGTTGGGCCTATTTTTTCTCCAAGCCCATGGAGAAAAATCTGGTAGTGTAGTTATAGTATATACTGTAATGTTTATTGCATTGGTACAGACACATACAGCTAGCATTAGTGCAAGAAGGTTGTAATTATAGCCATGATGAATAGTGTATTGTACACCCAGCATACGATTCTCACAGGGTTAGTCAAAAGTATCCCAAGATCAGTACATAGGCCTTGTTGTACAAGTGGGAGAATTGACAGGGGTGTCCCTATAAGAGCCAAGAGTCTTAGTTACCTGTCAACTCTAACATTTCCATCAATTACTACGACTAGTACTGGTGTTGGTATATCGTAGTGTTTGTGTTGAGGCTTGGGTCAGGTGGATGACAAGAAGGTTATAGAACATTGTAGGGGAGTGTTTCTATGTCAAAGGTCAAAGGCAATACATTGTCTTATGGAAGGATGTGTTGAGGTGGGGAGAGTGGTTCTGGTAAAGGGTTGAGGGCATGGCCGCTCTAGGATGAGCAGAAGAGGGGTGTATAAACAGGGAAAGAGGGTATGGATAGAGAGATGATGCTGTTTTTTCTTACCCTGGACAGGTGTATCCACACTTTTACATGTGTGAGGTATATCCATATCTCACCCTAGGGTTGAGACAGGGGGGTGGGGGTGGGGGATTCCCCTATTCATAACAATGGTATGACGTCACATAAACAATCTATCAACGTCAAGTCAACCCTGAATTCAGTCTGTAACCTTAACATAACATTATGCATATGATACACAATGAGTGAACTGCAGGGTAAGAGAAAAAGAATCATTCACCTCCTTGAGGATGAGTCTTACAGAGGAATCTCAACCCGAGGGGACATTCTGAAGTTGCCAAACACGAGGCTTTGCCAAGTGTTTTGCAACTTAAGAATCTTTCCCCACTGGTTGAGATTTCCCTATCTCACACCCTTGAGGGAGTGAATGATTCTTCTTTTTTTACCCTGTTCACCCAGTATATGTATCATATGCATAATGTAATGTTAACATTACAGGCTGAATTGAGGGGGTGAGAGATTTTATTATTCTCCCACATTAGACAGAGATATCCAGGGGAATATCTCCAGCCAGGGGAAAGATATCCCAGGTAAACGACAAGGTGATTACCGTCATAAGAATTGCATGAGGTCACGTCAACAAAGCAATGACGTACGTCACCTTAACAATAGAAGATCATTGAAGATAACTCCAACCTGTTAGAAATTAAGAAACAATTATTTGCATTTCATGAAATCACCACTTGTATTTGATCTGGAAGAAAAATAATCATTCCCCACTTTAGGAGTAAGACAGAAATATCTCAACCCTCGGGGTAAGATTCTTAAAAGTCCGGCCCTTGGGAAAGCCTCCGAGGCTAGACATTTAAGAACCTTAACCCTTGGCTTGAGATTTATTTTCCTTACCCCTTAGGTGGGAAAAGATTATTAGTCTTTTGGACAGGCATTTGTATCCTAGATGTAGATTTATTTGAGGGAGGTGTAATATTCTGGAGGTGTACTGGGAGGAGGATAATGTACATTAGATGAATGGACCAGATGGTTCATTTATCCGATTACTCACTGTTTACCTTACCTCGGGTTAGAATGATGAGCTGTGACTTTTGTTTCCTGTAAACTGTATGGACATGAATATGATGAGGAAGATTCCCTGACCTGGTTGTAGGGTTGAAACCTCTTGACAGTCTTGTCCAATATAATGAGTAAAGACTTGTGTCGAGGTGGCTTATTATCATATACTAAATTCAGAGTAGATATACATACACACACATAACATACTGTAAACATACATATTTTAGCTATGGTCTTATTTTAGTGCTTTCGCACATAAATTATCGGGCTAAATTTGAATGTGTCTGTTTAAGGTTTATGTAATGTTGTTTTCTATTGTGTATTTGTGGGCCCCGGTGTACCAGTTCATGAATGTGCTAATCTGTTTAAAGGTGGGCCCTTTGAACAAGATTTTACAGAAAGTAGGCTCTCTGAACAATATTTTAACAGAAGGAAAGAGCCCTTTGAACAAGTTCTTTAACAGAAAGAAGGCCTTTAAACAATTTTTGAACGAAAAGAAGGGCTATCTCAACAACTTTTTAATAGAAAAAAGGGGGCCTTAATGACCATGTTTTTAACAAAAAGAAGGACCATATGAACAGGTTCTAATCCAAGAGAGGGGCCATCTAAACAGGTTCTAAACCAAGAGGGGCCATGTGAACAGGTTATAAAATAAGAGAAGGGCCATCTGAACAGGTTATAAACTAAGAGAAGGGCCATCTGAACAGGTTATAAACTCAGAGGAGGGCCCTGTGAACAGGCTATTAACTAAGAGAAACGCATAGTGAACAGGCTATAAACTAACAGAAGGGCCCTCTGAACAGGCTATAAACTAAGAGAAGGGCCCTCTGAACAGGCTATAAACTAAGAGAAAGGCCGTCTGAACAGGCTATAAACTCCATGTGAACAGGTTACAAACTAAAAGAAGGGCCATGTGAACAAGTTACAAACTTAGAGAAGGGCCCTGTGAACAGGTCTGTGCAGTCTTAACAACACTCAGGCCAGGTGTTGGAGAGGAGAAGTTCCCACACTAAAGCAGCCTATCAACATCTTTATCTCCCTCAGAGATAGGGACGCCATGGTGGTGGAGCATGGAAGCCCCAAGTTACAGAGATAACGGCCTTTGATAAGGTACCCTTCCAAACCTGTACGGTACACACTGGTACAGCACATCAGTATTTCACTCTGACAGAATTTCATATACACATGTTTACTGCATTCATCATATACGTTTAACTGTTATGGACATTTTTGCTTTGACCTTCATTGACCTTTGGGAACTTAGTATACTGGTACACATCTCAACTGAGCTTTTCAGGGCCTTGTGACCTTGACCTTTTTATATTTTTATATACATTTAACTGTTTCGGACATTACGTTAATGTCAGCTTCAGATGGAATGCCTTAAAGTTTTCTCATTAAAATGACCTTGACCTAATTTCAAGGTAACAAGGGTCAAATATGTAAAAACATTTGAACAACAATATCTTCAGAACCATTTGGACTTAATAGTCATAATAGTTGGGTATGTTATGTAGACCAGCTGTGTGAATCTTTTTCTTTATTACAGTAATAAGATCAAAGGTCAACTTTAAGTGCTAGTCGGGGGTCAAAGGTCAACATGGGTTAAAAGGTTTAACACTCATCTTCTCAAGTTCCATAAGGCCCAGGGTCATGATATTTGGCCAGTAGGTACCTGGGATGAAGTGCTATAACGCTTCCTCATTAGAAAGACCATGACCTCATTTCAAGGTCACAGGGGTTAAATATGTTAAAAACTTCAAACAACAAACTTCAAACAACAATATCTTTAGAACCATTTGGTCTAGAGTCATGATACTATGAGACTTTGGTATGTTATGTAGACCAGCTGTGTGAATCGTTTTCTTTATTACAGTAATGAGGTCAAAAATCAACTTTAAGTGCTACCTTGAGTCAAAGGTCAACATGGATTAAAAGCTTTAAAATTAAAATTTCAAATTTCAAACAACAATATCTTAAGAACCATTTTAGAGATGTTACAATTTATTGTGTAGTTTCCAAATTTGGTCTGATGTAACCTATATGTCAGTTTCATGTAACAAAAGAAACAGGTGAACGATACAAACCCTCTGGGCCTTTTGTCCAACTTCATAACCATAATCACCGGTAGACCTTGAAATCAGCTCATGGATGATGAAGAGTTTGATACCAAAAAGTCGTACAAAACCCTCCTTTTCATACATTTAAAAAAAAATTGTAGGATTTTTTTTTGACAGATTGGCTTATTAAACAAAACAGGACTGGACTGGAACGATCGATGGCGACCACATACCTCAATAGGTACAGCATCCACCTACAGTTTGGAGGGTCCCAGGTTCGAATCCCTGTCTGGCCGTTGTATTTCTCTTTCTCCCGTTACAAAATTGGCGAACTTGCATTGCCAACCCTTGTTTCAAGCATTGGGTGAAAGCTTGGCATAGGGATACCGGAATCTGAGTTGTAAATAGTTGAGTCTGCGGGAGCGGAGACTTAAAAAAAAAGTGGGAGGAATGTAGCAAGAATGAACTAGGTTGGTGATCATCAATGACCAGGCAGCTCAGTAGGTAGAGTGTTGGTTCAGAGTTTGGAGGATCCCGTGTTTGAATCCTCAGGTCTGGCTGTTGCATTTACAACCAAATCTGGAATGATAAACCTTGATCAATTGGTATCTGATCAACAGTTTGGAAAAAAAAAAAGTTAATCAACCCCAGTACTGATTAAAAACACAAACAACACTATTATCGAAAGTGCCAAGTTGCTGATATTAAACAAAAATATGATCAATCATGGTTACTGCTGGTATCAGTAAGTTTAAGGTTCAATACTAATATATAGATGTATATAAAGTGTGCCTGTACCTATATAGCTATGTCATGTAGTTTAAAGATCTAGAGAGAGGAGAGGATATTCAGACCTGGGAGGATGACTCCATCATGATCAACTCAGGTGTCTGTTTTATTATCACTGCCTGTAGATTTAAAACTTCTAAGCTTGTTAACGGTCTGACTGTCTCTCTTAACTGTTCTATACCTGCATCGTGCATGCAACGTATAAATTTCCGATACTGATGTTACCACCATTATATATTGTATACAGGTGTATATTATGTCACCATCGAATTGATGTACATATTTACTCCCTTTTTATCATGATAAAATATGAAAGAAAAAAAGTTTCATTTCAAAGGTAAAAAACAAAAAAAGAAATGTACGTATCCTTATATAATATATCCTATCAATGTATAATCTGGTTATTACCTTGAAAATAAAATTTTACGTCGCTGCTAGAAATGTTTTCCTAGTGAATGTTTGAATTGATTGGGTTATGTCTATCTTTTTATTTATGTTCTGTTATGAAGATATATGTAAAGACAAACCTGGGAGATGAAGTGAAGGGGTACTGTACTGATATATCTCCAACTCTCTGTGTTTACAAGTTAACATTACATATGCATACATGATGCTGTACCATATGAAATTCTATAATCATGGTTTTATGATTATAATTACAGTGCTATGTTTTGTACATTTACACTAAAAAATGTATATATGAAAAAGTGACTCAATGTTGATTTAACAGATTATAAGTATAGTTATTAATTGTTCTCTGTCAAATAGATATCGCATATTTAAGTTTCATAGAAATCATAGGAAATTGTATTGGCCTTCAACTCTATATATTTCCATATCAATGTATGTCATTATAATTATAAATCTGAAATGTTTGAATTTCTTGTGTACTTGCAGGGCTGATAGGAGAGCTAGCAGGCCTGTACCAACCAGCCTCGCCCCTCAAGTTCCATCTTATCTGTGGGGACAATGTGGAGCTCAATGCGGATGCTAGCATTGCCAAACGTGGCGACAGCTTCTGCAAAGCTATATGCTTCAGTGATCGACCAATCGCCGTCAACGAAAAAGTATACATTAAATTTGCAGAGACATCCAGTAGCTGGAGTGGAGTGCTTCGGTTTGGATTTACGAACATTGACCCCGGAAGTTTGCGGGGATCTGACCTTCCGCGATATGCATGTCCCGACATGACCAACAAGCAGGGAAACTGGGCGAAGGCGTTGGCAGAACGATACGCTACACCAAATAATACTCTACATTTCTATGTGACTCGTAATGGTGATGTGTTCTATGGTGTGAATGGAGAAGATGTGGGTTTATTCTTCACAGGAGTCAACACATCTCTCCCTCTGTGGGCGCTGTTTGATATATACGGCAACACACTGGCAGTGGAATTCGCAAATCCAGGTAACCATTGTATATAATAACTACAACAGAACCAGCTAGTTTAAGAAGAACTCAAATATGTTCAATAAACCCTATTAGCTCCAATACATAACATTCGGTTCCTATTTCCATATATTCCTATTTATTTTCCATATTTCAAATATGCAGCAAATCCGGGAAAAAATACCCACAAATATGCCATCAGGCAGTCTTGAATTTTGTATTAATATTGTATATGAAGTTGGATATCACTGTTTTAAAAGTGCTAATATATTGGGATCATTATGAAATATGGTACATGTTTTAAAAATCCTCTTTGTCTCTAGTTTTGCATGCTTCAGTCTGGGAAGGGTTGGAAAATCTAGCATAGATTAAGTCCCTCTTGTATCATGTTGCAACTTGGTTTGCATGATTCCCTTAATCTTTGTGCCTGTAGATGAACAGAATAGAACCGATTTATACCTGCAACATTCCTTGTTGTTTCATTATTAGGCCTCAAGATCCCTCGTAATACTGTCAGGTCCTTCTCCTTATAAAATTTAAGGTCTTTGCAAGGGGTCAGAGGTCAAATACTGGTCCTAACTTTCACTTCTGGTCATAAAGCTATTTTTGTTTGACGTGTCACTTAATTAACACTTTCAGGTGTACATGTATTGTCGGAGGTCAAATGCCTTCATGGACTATGACCTCAGATTGACACTTGATTTTAAGCTCCCCTGGCCCTTCGGGCCAAGAGAGCTTATGGCATGGTCTGCGTCGTCTGTCCGTCGTCCAGCGTCCGTCCGGCGTCCGTCCGGCGTCCGTCCGGCGTCAACTTTTTACTTTAAACAACATCTTCTCAGTAACCAAAAGGCATAGGGTGATGATATTTGGCCAGAAGCATGCTGGGATGAAGGGCTTCCAAGTTTGTTCAAATAAAGGACCTTCATCTATTTTCAAGGTCACAGGGTCAAATACATTAAAATCTTTAAGCAACTTCTTCTGAATAACCAAGAGGCCTAGGGTGTTGATATTTGGCCAGTAACATGCTGGGATGGAGGGCTACCAAATTTGTTCAAATAAATGACCTTGACTTATATTCAAGGTCACAGGGGTCAAATATGTTTTTAACCTTTAAACAACTTCTTCTAAATAACCAAGAGGCCTAGGGTGATGATAGTTGGCCAGTAACATGCTGAAATGAAGGGCTACCAAGTTTGTTCAAATAAATGACCTTGATTTATATTCAAGGTCACTGGGGTCAAACATGTTTTTAACCTTTAAACGACTTCTTCTGAATAACCGAAAGGCCTAGAGTGATGATATCTGGCCAGTAACATGCTGAAATAAAGGGCTACCAAGTTTGTTCAAATGAATTACCTTGATTTATATTCAAGGTCACAGGGATCAAATATGTTTAAAACCTTTAAACAACTTCTTCTCAATAACCAAGAGGCCTAGGGTGATGATAGTTGGCCAGTAACATGCTTGGATGAAGGGCTACCGAGTTTGTTCAAATAAATTACCTTGATTTATATTCAAGGTCACAGGGGTCAACTATGTTTAAAACCTTTAAACAACTTCTTCTGAATAACCAAGACAGCTAGGGTGATGATATTTGGCCAGTAACATGCTGGGATGAAGGGCTACCAAGTTTGTTCAAATGAATGACCATGACATATATTCAAGGTCACAGGGGTCAAATATGTTAAAAACCTTTAAACAACTTCTTAATAAGAAAAAGGCCAAGGGTGATGATATTTTGCTAGTAGCACGGTGGGTTGGAAGACTATAAACTCTGTTCGACCTAATGTCCTTGTTTGACATTCAAGGTCACGGGTGTCAAATGTTTAAATCTTTTAATAGGTTCTTATGAATCAAACACTGATATTCTGCATGTAGTGTGAGATTAATACCAGGTGAGCGATTCAGGCCCATTGGGCCTCTTGTTGTTGATACATATGTGTCTCATAGCACTCCAAGGTCAGTTCCCTTAATGTGAAGGTCATTGTAGAGCTGGTTAAAGGTCATATCATCAGTGCAATGTGTACTCAACGTTATATTAAATGCTTGGTCAGCGTTTCTGAAAGAAACCAGATTTGGCAAAGTGAAGTAGTGTATATGTATATGATAGTGAGTCCGAGATCACTTAACTTCTTTTTTGATTCCGCTTTTTTAATTGTTTCTTTTTTGTATATATTGTACCATAAACATTCTACAATGTGTTTAGATATTTGACCCTTGGACCGAATTGGGGAATTTCCAAGTTGGAAATAGATATAAAAGCATGAGGTATTTTAATGAACCTTAGTGGTGGTTCAGAGAACACTTGATATCCAGACCAACTCTGAAACGATAAAATTACATAATACAGTTCAACGTTACCATATTGAATCGTTACAATCGTAAACATTTGTATTTTCACAGTTTTGCATCAAGGGGCTGGAAGTTTTGCGGATTTAATTATCGAAATGAAATGTGAAACAGATTTTAAACGTATTTAAGATCCATATACAATATCATAATATATATTGTACACCTGAATTTGTTAAGATATTTCTAAGAACAACATGGGCAACATATACGAACTATTGAAAGTGATTTGTAGCAGCTATATATATATAGAATGACACACACGATGTTACCTGAAATAATCAACAGTTGTATAGTTCTTGTAACGAATATCTTAATTGTTGTCATATGGTCAGGGAGATGAATAACTTCAAAACTAACAGTAAAAAGGAGTATTTCGTTGAGGTATCACTCACCGCTAGGATGTATATTTACGGAGAATCATGTGAAAACCACCATCATTAAAAGAATTCTTATCATTAAATTATCTCAAGAGGATTTGGTTTTTGATTTTCTAACAAAAACCTTTTGTAAAGGTTCAAGCTTTACTTAACTCAAGTCAAGCCCTGTTCTAGAGATCACTTTTGACTATTACCTGAATCTATGTAGGCATTGGATTATACAGCTGCTGTGCTCCTCCGATCTACATATGTACCAATAGAATGCTATGTAATTGGAAACATTAGGTTAGCAAGAACAATGGCGGTTCTGACCCAATTTTGCCTATTACCTTATTGTAAAATTTCCAGAAAAAATACCAAAACTATGTTATTCTTGCTTTTTCTTGGAATCCCTGGAATTTTCTGTTGAATTTTGGACTAGAGGAGAAATGGGGTCACGTAGTAAGTGTTACTCTCATTTCACCGGGATCATATAGAACGTGATGGGGTTTGGCTACTCGCCAGTGATGCTGGAAAAATGGTACAGAAGTTTATTTTGAGACAAAACAATAGAAAGTTTGGACCAAGTAAGCCATGTCTGTCGATGTTTCTGCCATTGGTCCTATGGGATTCCGAGTCTGACATGTGATGCTGTCAGAAAATGAAATGGAGTTAGTATAGGAACAGTAGTGTCAGCTCATGATCATTGTGTTGGCAACCGTCACACAGCAATACTTCATCATATACAACTGGTGATCTAAAACAGATATCTATAGTACACTGCTTACTGCTGGTGAATCCCTGTCTGGTAGTCTGACAGAGGTGATTTTTGTAAATAAAAGTTCAAATTTTATTAGTAATGTCTGGAAATTTGTCAAACCATATGAACTGCTAAAATTATTTCTGCTTAATTAGTCTCTTTATTTGGCTATAATCCCATATACTCTGTATTATGGTAGACTACAGATATAAAACAAATTTAATCAACTTATATTTATCAATTTTGTTCATCCGGATGTGTACAGGGGGTCTTCATGTGGGAGGAAGCCAGAGCTCTCATGATCAAGTACTGCGAGAAAACCTGCATGGTCAGATAGATGACCAATACCTTTTTCAGGTCTGATCAGGGAATCAAACCCCAGCTGTCTTATTGAAAGAGAAGGAGGTCAGATAGATGACCAGTACCTTTTCATGTCTGATCAGGGAATCAAACCCCAGCTGTCTTATTCAAAGAGAAGGCGGTCAGATAGATGACCATTACCTTTTCAGGTCTGATCAGGGAATCCAAACCCCAGCTGTCTTATTGGAAGAGAAGGCGGTCAGATAGATGACCATTACCTTTTCAGGTCTGATCAGGGAATCCAAACCCCAGCTGTCGTATTGAAAGAGAAGGCGGTCAGATAGATGACCAGTCCCTTTTCAGGTCTGATCAGGGAATCAAGCCCCAGCTGTCTTATTGAAAGAGAAGGAGGTCAGATAGATGACCAATACCTTTTCAGGTCTGATCAGGGAATCCAAACCCCAGCTGTCTTATTGGAAGAGAAGGCGGTCAGATAGATGACCAGTCCCTTTTCAGGTCTGATCAGGGAATCAAACCCCAGCTATCTTATTGAAAGAGAAGGCGGTCAGATAGATGCCCCGTACCTTTTCAGGTCTGATCAGGGAATCCAAACCCCAGCTGTCTTATTGAAAGAGAAGGAGGTCAGATAGATGACCAGTACCTTTTCAGGTCTGACCAGGGAATCAAACCCCAGCTGTCTTATTCAAAGAGAAGGCGGTCAGATAGATGACCAATACCTTTTTCAGGTCTGATCAGGGAATCAACCCCCAGCTGTCTTATTGAAAGAGAAGGCCAGAGTGTCTATCCACTTTGCCACCATGAAACCTCCCCTAAATATACCCTGATACCACTAATAATGCAAATATATTAGACCCCCAATCCCTCCATAGAAAAACCCAGCTGTCTTATTGAAAGAGAAGGCCAGTGTGTCAATCCACTTTGCCACCATGAAACCACCCCTAAATGTACCCTGATACCACTAATAATGCAAATATATTAGACCCCCAATCCCTCCATAGAAAAACCCAGCTGTCTTATTGAAAGAGAAGGCGGCCAGATAGATGACCAGTACCTTTTCAGGGCTGATCAGGGAATCAAACCCCAGCTGTCTTATTCAAAGAGAAGGCGGTCAGATAGATGACCAATACCTTTTCAGGTCTGATCAGGGAATCCAAACCCCAGCTGTCGTATTGAAAGAGAAGGCGGTCAGATAGATGACCATTACCTTTTCAGGTCTGATCAGGGAATCCAAACCCCAGCTGTCGTATTGAAAGAGAAGGCGGTCAGATAGATGACCAATACCTTTTCAGGTCTGATCAGGGAATCCAAACCCCAGCTGTCTTATTGGAAGAGAAGGCGGTCAGATAGATGACCAATACCTTTTCAGGTCTGATCAGGGAATCCAAACCCCAGCTGTCGTATTGAAAGAGAAGGCGGTCAGATAGATAACCAGTACCTTTTCAGGTCTGATCAGGTAATCAAAACCCAGCTGTCTTATTGAAAGAGAAGGCGGTAAGATAGATGACCAGTACCTTTTCAGGTCTGACCAGGGAATCAAACCCCAGCTGTCTTATTCAAAGAGAAGGCGGTCAGATAGATGACCAGTACCTTTTCAGGGCTGATCAGGGAATCAAACCCCAGCTGTCTTATTGAAAGAGAAGGCCAGTGTGTCTATCCACTTTGCCACCATGAAACCACCCCTAAATATACCCTGATACCACTAATAATGCAAATATATTAGACCCCCAATCCCTCCATAGAATATTCTACAAATTTAGTTTTAACTAATTATAATAATTTCAATAAGCTAAAAAAACTTTTCAAATTGAGAATATGTATAATTACATGTAGGTATGAATGAATATATAGAAATTACCCTTGGCAGCTAAGTAAGCAGTATTTATATGTACTGGTAGGTAGTTTTCACTCAGTTATTTTTTCATTTGTATGCAAAAATATGAGTTTGTGCAGTTAAGTTATCATTTTAGAGGTTGTATAAAGATCTTTATTACATACTTACTAATAAATACGTTTTTTTTGTATATATGGGATAAGACACAATTGCTCTTACCCATATCAGCCCTGCCGTATCACACCCCAAAAGCCGTATCAGCCCCCATCATATCACACCCCAAAACCTGTATCAGCCCGCAAAACCCGTATCACACCCCTTTTTCGAAAATTTTTGTTTTTTCAATAATTCAAAAAAAAATTAGATCATCAGATAGTAGCTTTTATTATATTAGTAAGTATGTAATAAACAGAACAAAACATGCCTTTCTCCATATCACACCCAGTATCAACCCTCGACCAATATCAGCCATTGAGCCTTCGGCCCTTGGGCTGATATTGCAGTCTCGGTTTGATACTGGGTGTGATATGGAAAAAGGCATGTACTATTCTCTATTTATAGGGTTATATTTACTGGACTAGAAATGTTGGTTGTTATGGTGAATACTCAGATTTCAAAACCTATTTGCAAGAAATACCAAAGTTACAATATTATACCGCCATGTTAATTGATCTGTATAGGTACAACTTTTGTTCCTATATTCTGTCATTAACATTATTATACCCCCTGCAACAAAGTTGGGGGGGGGGGGTACATGTATAATGGAATCACTCTGGATGTCTGTTGTCTGCAGTAACTTGTCCAGATAACTCCATCTAGAAACTAACAGGCAGATTTTATTGAAATTTCACTTGAATAATCAGTGTACATTTATTATGTAGTTGTGCATCAGCATTTTAATTTCAGATTTCAAATTTTTTAAAGGGAGTTATGGCCCTTTATAGGTAGTAACTTGTCCAGATAACTCCATCTAAACTAACAGGCAGTATATTATGTAGTTGTGCACCGGTATTTTAATTTTAGATTTCAACTTTCTTTAAAGGAGTGTAACGGCCCTTTATGCGAAATAATTTATCTGGAAAACTTCATCATAACCAACAGGCAGATTTTATTGAAACTTCACTTGAATGATCAGTATATGTTGTAGTTGTCCACCAGCATTTTAATGTCAGATTTCAACACTTTTTAATGGAGTTATGGCCCTTTATGCGAAATAACTTGTCTGGAAAACTCAAACTACCAACTTTAATTTAGCATATGTATTGATAAAACTCTGCCTATATGTAAAGAGTCAAAATATTTCAGTAAGTTGACCTCAAGGTCAAGGTAACTATAAATGTATAAACTACCTAGTATCTGCGGGGGGTATTGGTTATCCTCTGGATGACGTTTCTAGTTATAACCAGGTATCATTACCCTGTCTCACTGTTATATCTATATTGCAGAGCCTGTACGCCTTAACAACATGGTGATGTCCCCGACAACTTCGTCGAGTTCTTCTGTCAGTGCGAACCGAGACCTTGCATCCTCCTTGTCATCGTTATCAATAAATAGTGCTCCTAACACAGAGACACCTGGTGGCTTTCCAGCGATACGTTACTATGCAAATTTGACCTTCACACCACTAAAATGGCACATGCTCACTGGTAAAAATCTCCAATTATCTTCGGACCGAGTGGTGGCCACACGCTCTCAGGACGAATATTGCAATGGCTATGTGTTCTCGTCGCGGCCATTGAAGTGTGGTGAGAAGATAATTATACAGATTCTTGGTGTGGACAGGTCCTACGTTGGTGGACTCGCTGTGGGTTTGACAACGTGCAATCCATCCAGAGTCCAACTTGACGACCTTCCTGACGATTCCGACTTGTTACTAGACAGACCGGAGTATTGGGTCGTAAATAAAGACGTGTGCAGAAGTCCGGATGTTGCAGACGAACTGTGTTTTCACTTATCGAATGAAGGTTTGTTCAAGTTTATTTTAATCAGGTTTTTTAGGCGTTTGACAGGAGCAGCTAACCTTGACATTTGGGTCCAGTGGTGGCGGAGTCGGGTTAAGTCGCCTGACATTCTGCTACCACTAGCCCTCCACCACTGGGTCGCGGATTTGAGGCCTATGTGGCCATGGGGCAGTCGCCAGGTACTGGCCATAGGTCAGTGGTTTTCTCTGGGTATTCCAGCTTTCCTCCACCACCAAAAATTATAATCTGACACATCGTTAAATGACCAAAGCTATTAATAGGACGTAAAACACAAACAAAAAAACAATCCACCACGAAGCATCATCTTTAATTTTGGATTTTTTAAAAATAAGTTGGCCAAAAGACAAGGTAATGCAGTTTTTATACATTTGGCCCAATGACGTCTTCAAATTATTAGATGAAATGTTCAGCAAACAATTAACTCCACTTACTTTTAAAAGCTAAATGCTGACTCAAACTCAAACTAAAAACAAACTGTTTTACTACTTAAAATTTAGGCTCAAATAAAATCATAAAAATCTAAAAAAGTCATGGATTTTGCATACTTAGCAAATAAGGGAGGGGGGGGGGATTTATGTAGCAAATACCAGGAGGGGGGTATGTCCAGTGATATATATATAACTTTATTTATTTTACAACAATTATGAAACAAGTTATTTCAACTTATATTAATCACTCTTGTTGGCCCAGATGTAAGCGTGTGTAGGGTCTTAATGTAGGAGGAAACCGGAGTACCCCGGGGAAAACCCACGTGGTCGGGCAGGTGACCCCATACCTTTTCATGTCCGATCAGGGAATCGAACCCTGGTCAACTTGGTAGAAGGCAAGTGCGCTATCTACTGCACCAGCCGGCCACCCTTGATTTGGATTATGTCTAGGGATGCACACATCTTGTTAAAATTGGCAATCTTGAATAGTTACACCCAGGTTTTTATATTGGTATTGAACCTCTTTTGAAGACTTCAGAGAAAATATCACTTGTCCATTGCTTCTATGCTAAACTTAATTAGTGGCTGGATTTAACATTATATCAGTAGGGATTGAAAGCAATAACAATAAAATATTAAAAAATATTGAATTTAAAATATATTTTTTTTAACAAGGGGTATTTCAGAAACAAGCTACAGATGGATAGTACCAGAAATGTTACATTTTACTGGTGTAGAATGTACCTGAGGTGTATAAACATTACTTTATCAAAATACTCCAAGCTTTACAACTGACAGGGCAATGATGCTTGGCCATTTTATACTGCCTGAGCTTGTTTATTCTGGTCAAAATAATCAGCAAAACGTCTATGTAAAAGATAAAAAGGAACAAATTCCCAAATGAGTTTCTTAAAATAGAATCGGACAATAAAATAAAACAAAGTTCACAGATACAATAATGTATGAGAAAATGCTGAGGTCATACAATATCTCTTTTCAAAAAAAAAACTAAAAAATTAAGTAAAACATATTTGAAATGGTTAGAAGAGTGAAAAAACTGATAGAATATATATACTAGATATTGTATGTACAGGGAATAAGTTATGTGAAAAGATTGGAAAGGCTCAAAGGATGAGTTTATAAATAGTTTCAAAAATGTAAATAATTTGCCTCCCCCACTTCACTGTACTGTTTGCAGAGATCCTTGACACTGGCAGCCGTGTGCCCTGTAAATTTACCAGTAATCTCCAGCTATTCCTGCTGGGGTTGCTATTTTCAGAATCTCAAATATTCCACATTGAAAATAAATAACTGATGATATTTCAGTATAAAATTGTATTCTGAGAATTGGAAAGGAACTCGTTTCTGCCCCACTTGTCAAAAGAAGAATTCTTTAGATACCCAGTGCACATATCGCAACTGAGAGAGAGAAAAAATATGATAATTTGGTTATTATACCAATATTAAGCATATCATCGTAGTTTTTCTCTGGGACGCGGTATATGTACCTGTGCACATCAATGTACAGAAACAGAGGTATTCTTCAGGATAAACGGTATGAGAGAAACACCCAATCACAAGTACATTTCTCGTATATATTAATTATAAGCATATTACACTGTATAGTGTCACGGTTTCTAACAAAGCAAAATGTATTTTTGTAATATATTGAGGAGATTTTTTTCAACTGAATACGGTTAGGAACCTTCCTCTTGTGGTAAGCTACAAAACAGTCATAATGCAATCGATTCATATTTTTCATAGGAAACAAATGGCAAAATCTAAAATTACCCAAAAAGTACTTTAATACATACACATAACACCATGTCACAATTTAAGCAGATCGATGTACATTGTATACATGAAATTAATTTGATAAAACAACTTGAGGAATTCCATTGATTTAAGAAGCCGTAGTTAATAGTGAAAATTGAATTAGGAATCTCCCTCTTAAATATATATAGGGGTGTCATTCTTCCTTGTTTTAGAAGTTTTTCCATTTTTTGTGTGTTTTCCCCATGATTTTGAAAGATCTTGATTTGTTCTGAAACATTGAAAATATTTCAGTTTCTCAGGGGTGAGCTCTGTTCCTCCATTTATATTTTGGTTTTCTCTTTTTGCACAACCACATCCCTGAATTAAATAGGACTTGCATTGGCAAGAATGATTTACGGAAGCCTTAAGAATAAAAGAGTTAGGTTGTTTCATTATGATACATATTGAAAGGAGTCAAAGTCAAATCTTTGATCAGTATATATAGATAACTGCCCTAAGGTTTAAACGTTAAGATTTGTAAGAATCTAAATTTAGAGGTTATATTTGAAGTCGCACAGGAGTCCTCAAACCTAAGTACAACATCTGGTGTAGTTGAACTTCAAAGAAACATTTCCTAAGCTTAAGATACGAAAGAGATGTTCTGCATGTAAACTTCAGACACTGTAATAGTTGATAGAAAACAAGGTAAATCTTTTCAAAGCAATTGTATTTTGATTAAAACTTGTTGAGATCTTGACTAATTAAGCACATGCATGCTGACTCACAATCATCTGTGAATAGACAGAAAAACACAATCAAACCTTTAAATGTAGAGGAAAATATATACCATGGTTTATCAACTCTCGAGAGTATTGTGTGATTCAACATCAGATACAGGTGTAAGAAACACCTTCAAAGCTTTAAAGACAAACAGAATCGTATGTCTTACTTCAAAAACGCTCATACAACAAATTTTTAATTTCCTTGTATCTGATACATTGATCATAGTTCCCTGTTTAGATCTGGGTTTTCCATCAGCTTGTAATGCAAGACACCTGCTGTCTGTTTGATACAAGCTTATATCCGACTTGATCAGATATGCGTGGGGAGGGAATTCTGCTATCGGGACCTGCCAACACATCTTGTGGGTCATTTGAAAATGAAGAATAAACTGGTCCACCCACGATAGGCTCCCAAGCATCCAGCCTCTTTGACTTGTCTCCCCTGTTTCCCTCCGGTTAGTTTGTGTGTAATTATATAAGTCTGACCGATATTGAGGTGGATAGTATAGCTATGTACATGTGTTATGCAGTAGTTCCATGGTTTGATGTCTATCGGAAGTAGAATTGCCAGAGATCCAGAGATCAGCTGATATCCTTGTAAAATGTGTTTACGTAATGGCATGTTCAAGGCGGTACTTACAGTTGGTTAGGGATTCCATTTCATGCCATGTTACAGACCACTCGTAGAACTTGATTAGGGATTTCGATTCGTTTCTTGATCATCCAAGATCATCACCTGCAACACTTGCTATGTAAATGAAGACACATGTATCGTGCACGCGGGATTAAAACGGACCTACATCAATGATTTTCTACCCCCTATAACCATTCTGCCTATTGCGTTCCAAATAATTAAGGAAGAGGAGAGATAAAGTTGGGGTTTCAGTCACATTTGGAATTTAGATCAATTTGTATATATATTGCTGGCTAGAGAAAACATTCTAGAAAAAAATCAACATGGAAATTATAGGAAACTTTACTTCTTTTTCAACATTTGAAATTTTCATACAAGTTATTGAATTCTAGAAATATAACTTGCAAACTGTCAATTTTTTTTCAAATAATTGATGCCATCTTTGAATTTTGATCTTTGATACATGTATATATAGAGATTGTTTTTTACTTGTCTGGAGTCAATTAGATAAACCTGAAATACAGTTCTATGTCTTATGTCTATACTAGATCTGTCCTTACTTATTTTGAGACATAATCAGATCTTTTATCCTCGATTCTACAGGATTTGAGTGTGATTCTGAGGTCAAGGGTATCGCTAAAAGCTTTTCATAAAATAGGTACACAGCAACCCTATGTAGACACTTCATTCCGAGGTGTGATGGAGAAATGGTTGTTGTGTTATCTGATTGGCCATTGACAGAAAGATATATGTAAATACTGAAACTGATTCCAGCCGATACCGAAAGTCTGTCTCACTTGGTATCCTCAACTGTGACTCATTTTTCTGGCCACTTATTCTACGATAGGAGAACCTAGACTGGCCCCCTGTCTCTAGAATATTGAATTATTTATAAAAATGAAATAAACTCTAGTAATTTTGATCACTAGTCTAGGTTCTAAACTAGGGGATGTAAGCTAGTAGTAGAATGCAGTTGAAAAATGCCTCATAAAAACTAAGGGGCTGGTAACCAGTCTAACAATAGCCCAGGGGCTGGTAACCAGTCTAATGAGAACCCAGGGGCTGGTAACCAGTCTAACGAGGTCCCAGGCACTGGTAACCAGTCTAACGAGATCCCAGGCCAGGTAACCAGCTGTCTAACGAGATCCTAGAGGCTGGTAACCAGTCTAACGGGAGCCCAGGAGCCCAGGGGCTGGTAACCAGTCTAACGAGAGCGGAGGGGCTGGTAACCAGTCTAACGAGATGCCTGGGGCTGGTAACCAGTCTAACGAGATCCCTGGGGCTGGTAACCAGTCTAACGAGAGCGGAGGGGCTGGTAACCAGTCTAACGAGATGCCTGGGGCTGGTAACCAGTCTAAAGAGATCCCTGGGGCTGGTAACTAGTCTAACGAGATCCCTGGGGCTGGTAACCAGTCTAACGAGATCCCAGGGGCTGGTAACCAGTCTAACAAGATCCCAGGAGCTGGTAACCAGTCTCACGAGAGCCCAGGGGCTGGTAACCAGCCTAACGGGATCCCAGGGGCTGGTAACCAGTCTAACGAGAGCCCAGAGGACCTAATTAGTAATGTTATAATTAAAGGATCCCCATATATACCAATCTCAAAAATTGTAACTAAGTACTGAAAAATGTTTTTTCCGGCATGACTATGGCTTTCATAATTCATTAATGAAAAGAAAACTACCTTACAGGGATGAGAAATGATAAAGATTAAACAAACCAAATGTAATCAACAACAGCGTTTCTCAGTGTAAAAGAACCTGCTGTACTGTGGGACTAGACCTGGACTTCAGGCTGCTATCAACAACAGCGTTTCTCAGTGTAAAAGAACCTGTACTGTGGGACTATACCTGAACTTCAGGCTGCTAAACTGTCGCTCTGATTGAGCTACCTGGTCAACAGAAGTGTCCTTGCCCAATTGTTCTAGATCTACTGTTATATACAAACGGAAGTTAAAGGGAGGTTACTCAGTATATAGGAAAAACCACAATGCAGTGGGACATGGATTTTAGCTTACATGGGCCGAAGGTGTGGCGTCCGTCATCCATCATCCGTCCGGCGTCCATCATCCGTCCGGCGTCCATCATCAATATTTTACTTTAAACAAATTCTTCTTAATTACCAAAAGGCCTAGGGGGATGATATTTGGCTAGAAGCAAACTGGGATGAAGGGCTACCAAGTTTCTTCAAATAAATGACCTTCACCCATTTTCAAGGTCACATGGGTCAAATATGTTAAAAACTTTAAACAACTTCTTAAATCTTTTAAAATGTTCTTTTAAATGACTTTTAATCGTAATTACTGATATTTTGCCTGTAGCTTTATTTTAGATCACTTTTAAGGTTGCAAGTGAGAGATTCATACCAGGTGAGCGATGCAGGCCCATTGGGCCTCTTGTTTATAAAATAATGTTTTGAATTCTCTCTATTAGTTTTATATCATATATTTGATAGGGGGTGTCACAATATATTGCAATACAAAAGGAATGTATTGCAATACATATATATCCCGATATATTATCATAGGAAAAAGATACTCAATTAAATTGTTGTCACTTATAAGATGAATCACACTGATTTTTGTAAAACCAACCATCGATTATGAAATTCTAACTGATATCTGTCAAATGTAATGGACTGTTCATGCTTATTTGCATACCTGTTAGAATGTGTAGTAAATTTCAAAGCTAAAAACATGTAACCTAGCAAATGCTTATGGAGATAAGCTTTTGAAAAATATTGTGATACAGCGATATTTCATTTTTATATTGCAATATACGATACAGAAGGCCTGTACATATATTGCAATATTTATCAGTTTTCCAATATACTTATTTATTGTGACAACCCTACAATATATACAATGAATACTCAGAAATTGGAAGCCTGCTCCTTAATGGTTATGGAAGAAGATGATTTAGGATAGACTTATGTTTCACATAACACTTACGCACACTTAGAAATATAAAATGTGCATTAGTAAAATACTGTACGCATCACATTTTGCAGGTTTCTGATTGGTGTATTTGACATCAAACTAGTGACTTATACATATACAACTGCAGGGCTAGAAGTTAATTTTGAATACATGTACCACTATATCGCTAGTCAATTGCTCTGCATAGTAGTTTCCTATTTTTAGCTCACCCGGCACGAAGTGCCAAGTGAGCTTATGTCGTGGCGTGGCGTCCGTCGTCCGTCCGTCCGTCCTCGTCCGTCAACTTTTCCTTTAAACAACTTCTTCTGAAGAACGGACAGGCCTAGAGTCATGATATTTGGCTGAAAGCTTCGTTGGTAGGAGCCCTACAAAGTTTGAGAACGAAAATGACCTTGACCTGTTTTCAAGGTCACAGGGGTCAAATATGTCAAAAACTTCAAACGACTTCTTCT